>NC_056733.1:265089422-265391922 GCF_019279795.1 Protopterus annectens
TCCCCACATCATCCAACCTTCTCTCTCTCATTCTTTTCATTCATCAGCCCCTCAAAGTACTCTTTCCATCTGCTCAACACACTCTCCTTGCTTGTGAGTACATTTCCCTCACTTGCCTTTATCACTCTTACCTGCTGCACATATTGCCCAGCTCAGTCCCTCTGTCTAGCCAATCAGTACAGGTCCTTTTCTCCCTCTTTAGCATCCAGTCTTTCATACAACTCTCCATATGCCTTATCCTTAGCCTTTGCCACCTCTCTCTTTGCCATGCTCCTCATCTCCTTATACTCCTCTCAACTTTCATCTCTCTGACAATCCCACTTCTTCTTCACCAGCCTCTTCCTCTGTATACTCTCCTGTACTTCCTCATTCCACTTGTCCTCCTTCCTCTGTCCAGATGTCACACCAAGCACCTTTCTAGCTGTCTCCCTTACCATCTCTGCTGTAGTTACCTGGCTATTCGGTAACTCTTCACTGCTCCCCAGTGCCTGTTTTAACTCTTCTCTGAACTCCACCTCACAATCACCCTTTTTCAACTTCCACCATTGATCCTTGGCACTGCTCTCACACTTGTCCTCCTCTTCTTGATCACCGTCATCCTACAGACCACCATTCTGTGCTGCCTAACTACACTTTCCCCTGTCACTACTTTATAGTCTCCAATCTCCTTCAGACTGGCCCTCCTGCATAGGATATAATCCACCTGTGTGCATCTTCCTCCACTCTTGTATGTCACCCTATGCTCCTCCCTCTTCTTAAAATACGTATTCACCACAGCCACGTCCATCCTTTTCACAAAATCCACTACCATCTGACCTTCTGCATTCCTCTCCTTAACACCATACCTGCCCATCACTTCCTCATTCCCTCTGTTCCCTTCACCAACATGCCCATTGAAATCCGCTCCAATCACCAGTTTCTCACCCTTGGGTACACTCACCATCACTTCATTCAACTCACTCCAAAATTTTTTTTTCTCATTCATCGCACACCCAACTTGCGGAGTGTATGCACTAACAACATTCATGATTACACCATCAATTTCCAGCTTCATAAACATCACTCTATACGACACTCTTTTCACCCCCAAAACACTCTTGGCAAACTGTTCGTTCAGGATAGCCTCTACCCCATTTCTCATCCCATTCACACCATGATAGAACAATTTGAACCTGACTCCTATACACCTGGCCTTACATCCCTTCCATCTGGTCTCTTGCACGCACAATATATGAACCTTCCTTCTCTCCATCATATCAGCTAGCTCTCTTCCTATACCAGTCATACTGCCAACATTCAAAGTTCCTACCTTCACTATTACACTCCTAACCTTCCTCCTCTCTTTCTGCTTTTAGACATGCCTTCCCCTTCTTCTCCTTCAGCCAACAGTAGCCCAATTTCCGCCAGCATGGTGGCGGTCATTGTTAACCAGGGCCTCAACCGATCCAGTATGGAAATCTGTATTGTTGTCCACATATGTTATTTGGCAGAGGTTTTACACCAGATGCCCTTCCTGATGTAACCCTCACCATTTATCCGGGCTTGGGACCAGCGCGAAGAAATGCACTGGCTTGTGCATCCCCAGTGGCTGGGTTCAAATATTAACTTGAGCAGTTATGAGTAAACTGAGCACAAATAACATTGAATAAAACCAGAAGTAGGGCAAAGAGAAAATGTTAATGCATTCTTAAACATTAAGTGGTAGACGGCATCCATTCTCAAATCTAGGCAAAGAAATATCAAGATCAGTTAAATCTACATATATTATTGTATGTATTTATTTATTTATTTGACATTTGTTTATCAGGGTGGTCTGACTGGGTCTACAGAACCCGTTTTCAGGAGAGGCCTGGGAACAAAAGCTCCACATACAGTACAATACAAATACATTATAATACAATACAATAATAATTACATTAGAAATACTGTACAAAAAATAAGTTAAGAGAACAAACTGCTACAAGATGTTGAAATAGATTACTACACATCTAGATAATGCTATACAGTTAAAACACTACAGGCAATAGTCACTCTCACCATACATGATGTAGACATTGTCCAAAAAAGTAGTACATAGGTAGTGCATTCTGTGACATTGACTGTAATATTACCAGCAAAATAAAATCTCAGTTTCAGTTGAGAAAACAGCAGCCAGAAAGTTAGTGATGCAGATAGAGAGTGAGAGAGAGTTAAGAATAGAAGCAATAAAGCCTGAGCAGTAACTTACGGATATGGTATACAAGCACAGAAGGAGTTAGAAGAGCCTTAGGATCTTGCAGTCAGTGAGGGATTGAAATGTGACAGAAAGAGGAAAACCTGAGCATTAGGCAGGTTTTATGCAGGAGCAGAGCCATGTATTTCTGAGATGATTTTTTAAAGAGGCTTTGAAACGGGTTAGTGCAGGCATAGACCTGGTAGCTAGAGGTAGTGAATTCCAAAGTATAGACACAGAGTATAAATACAGAGAGTGACCAGGTTTTCTTGTGGGTTTTGAGATAGCTAAGAGATTTTTGTCTTCTGATCATAGGGATCAATTTGGTGTGTAAGATGTGACTAGACTGGTTAGTGTAGGGCAGGCAGTAGGCTTGAAAATAAGGTTGTGTAAGGTGGATAGCTGAATAAAGGCAAGTTGGTTGGGGAGTTCAAGCCATTTTAATTCTAGGAGTGGTTTACAGTGGTGTGTCTGATATTTAGAGTTTGTGGCAAACTTTGCAACTTTGTTGTAGCACTGTTCCAACTTGCTTAGGGTAGAATTTTGTAAGTTAGTTAAGATAGGGGCACCATAAAGAAGGGAGGGAAGTAAAAATGTTTTTGCAAGGGTGGTTTTGGTTGCCGCAGTAAAGAAATGTTTGTTTCTATTATAAGAGTCCCAGTTTTTGATGAGTTTTCTTTATATTTTGCTGTATATGGGGGTCAAATGAAAGTTTATTGTCAATGATAACACTTAAAAGTTTGGTTTCCTGCACTATTTCAATGACAGTGCTGTCAGATGCAAGAATGTTGAAATAATCAGTGACAGTGGAGGCATGTTTGGGATTAAAGAGTACTAGTTTTGTCTTCTTTGGATTAAGAAAGAGTTGGGCATTTCTTAGCCAGGATTCAACTGCATTAAAGGACTGTTGAGTTTTTAAAAGTAGTTCTGGTAGTGATTGAGCAGTGCAGATTATGGTGGAATCATCAGCATATTGAATGAGGTCCCAGAGTGAGAGGCAGTGTGAAGGTTGTTTGTGAAAATGTTGAAGAGTAGGGGTCCTAGGATGGAGCCTTGGGGGACTCCAGTAGGGTTGTGGAGGAATGGTGAGAGTTCACTGGACCATTTCACTACTTGTTTACGATCCTTGAGGTAGTTTTGAAACCATTTTACTGTGTTATGTAAGAAGCCTAGGTTAGACAGTCTATTCAAATGTAAGGGGTGAGACACTGTGTCAAAGGCCTGGGAGAGTTCAAGGAATATTGAGGCTGTATAGCATCCTGCATGTCTGGCCTTGTTCACGGTGTCTGTAATAGATAATAGGGCTTGTGCTTCTACATTGTAAATAGGTACAAGTGCTAGTTCAAGTAAGGCAGAAGAACAGTTGGTTTGAGAACATTTATATTTGCAATATCAGGAAAATATTTACTTTTTTAATATACGTTAACAAAAACAGCAGAAGCACAAAATAACATTAATATTAATAAATGAAAACATCATTAAATATTTCCAGTTGAGGTTATGATGGCAGTTTAGCCATGACAATATTTGGATTACTAAAGACATCAGCCTATCATTAACAAAAAAAGGGTGAGAGCAGATTATGGGATATATTAAGCAGGATTGATATGACTTAACCAGGAAAATAACCTAGCTTGTTGGGCCAATTACCATATAATATAACATGTCTTTCTGCTCTACCTGCATTCACATAAGAATTCTGTGGTACCTATCTGACCACACATTTTAGTGCCGTGTCCTTCCGTTTCCGTTACGGCCTAGGATACTCATTTGATTTTCTTTTTTAGTGCCGTGTCCTTCCGTTTCCGTTATGGTCTAGGATACTCATTTGATTTTCTTTTTTAGTGCCATGTCCTCCCGTTTCCGTTGCGGTCTAGGATGCTCATTTGATTTTCTTTATTTAGTCGCATTTTAACTGGTTTACTGTCTGAGAAGTCTGAATTTGCATGTGACAAATGGGTGTTCCTGTGACTTATTTGGTGTTTATTTTGCTACATAGCTTCACTTTGCTTCTAATTGTATGGTGAAAATCTCTAATTACTAGGCCCTTATTTGTTGATGAAAATCTTATTCCTCACAGACAAGTATTTTTTTAACCAAGGTTAGTGGATAATTTTTTCCTAAGTATTTTATATTTCTGTCTGCTTGCTGGTTGTTGTCACATTGTTTGATGTGCTTTTATTTCAAAATAGCTTACTTGTTCATAACATCTGAGCATTTCATTATTGGTTCTTTATTCCCCAGCAGGTAGGTTAACACTTATAGTACTCCTACACTTTTGTGTGCGATGGCATTTTTTAAATGGGAAGCATAATATACAGGCCACAACTAACTGCTTTATTTTACTGTAATGCTCCCTTGTGGCTGGTGTCTGCTATTGCAATGTACTATGTTATGCCACCCTTGAGGTTCATCTGGTTTAGGATTGTGTGCTGGGTTTGGGAACTTGACTTTTGAAGGATCCTTGACTTCTAAGGCAGTATATTTTCTAGAAGGATCATCATCATCATCATGAAGAAGGATGGTCACTCAAAAGTTTTTTTTTTCTTTGCCTAGCTTTCCACCCACACTTCTTCCATATATTAGCATGACCTTTTACCATATGTTCAGCAACTACTTCAGAACCCCTTTTTTTCTGCCTACATAAATGCTAACTAGAAATTGCATTGGGCAGCCCTGTTTCTGGCCCCCTGATTATTGGAATGCAGATTTGCATTTGCTCTCTTTAGTTTCAGATTTCCTTTCATATGATGAAATTATGCGTGTTATCCCCTTCTCCATCACATATTCAGTCTGGTTTGTCTCCTTAAGGGCTCCTCTTCTGCTCCTCAGCATGTCATCACTGTGTCTCCTTAAACTGGTGTACTTATCCACTCATTTATTTCTCATTTATATAGTACATATAATCTTTATTGATGCCCCCCGGGAACAAGTTTACTGTATTCTTATTAGTACACTAACTGTCATTCCATCCTTAATTAGCTAGGCTTACCTCTCTACTGTACCACATTGCAGGCCTTTGTTCATTGTCCTAAGTAAGGGAGTAGAGTAGAGAATAGTCCAGGTTCGCATTTCTGGCGAATACGCTCACTGCAGTGGTAGAAAACAGAGCCTGACTTTCCCTGAGAGCCTCATATTTTGAAGTGCTTCTCTTTCAGTTTATTTATTCACTTTTAATGTTAATCATCGATGGGTTTGCATGATAACAATGCAACTGTGACTTAGCCCAGCACATATCCTTAGCCTGTATGTCACATTCTGTACTCCTAACATCCAGACATGCTTGCAGCTTCTAGAATTCACTAAGGCATCTTTATGTTGTACTTTTGTTAATGCCGTGACCATTTTATTACTTATTATTTTGTCACCTCAATTTGTAATGCTGTGAGTTCAACTTTTTTTTTTTTTTTGCAAGGATACTTCTGTCATCTGATGTGACTGACTGTGTTTGTTTGCCTCTGAACCAGGCTGTGGCTAAAATAGACTTTGGACCATTTAATTTTCAATAAATAAAAGAATACCAAAATGAGTAGACAAAGATGTAAAGCTTCAAAGAACTTAATTATGCATATGTATCCAAGCACTCAAGTAAAAACACCACTCAAGGCATAACAAATGTCAGTATTGACTTGTTCTCTTAACTACTTATCTATGGGGAAGTTCTCCACATTTCCTCATTATACAAGCTTCCTGCACCTGTGCAATTGCAGATAAGGACAAAATCACACACACTGGCACTTTTTTATAATCACTTTCCAACACACAATTCCTAAGCCTTCTTGTTCCACCTTGCAGGCACCTAATTCCTATCAATTTCATGAGCCGTCATAACCTGCCTTGCCAGCAAAGTGAGTTCTTTCCTTCAATGACATACATTCAAGAAACTACATACTGCTGTATTCATCAGTGGGTGCTGTCTCATTCATTGTGTTTTCATTTCAAATTGACGTTCTGAGACTACTGAATGCATTATGTGCAAACATACAAGAAAATGTCTAAAAATACACACACACACACACACACACACACACACACACACACACAGAGCTTGTGCTCAACTCTAATGTAAGTCTAAACATTTATATTAATGACCTCCTGGATAAAGGTGACACCTGCCATCACCTCAGGGTAAGGTGCTGTGAAGTGTCACAGCACGCCATATATACATTATGCAAAATCATCTTTACCATACTGTGACACCAATCACATTTGTAAATAAACCCTTGCGCATGCAGACAAGCCTCTCAGCTGTCCCTGATTTTGCAGAATGCCCCTGATTTTGCCTTATATTTTCCCTGTCCTGTATAAAGTTTTGATTTTCTGATAAATCACTGACGATTACTGTTAGTCAATAATGTCAGATATTAGAGATTCATGGTTCATGTTGTTCAAAATATGTGTATTGATGCAAAGCTTTTTATTCTATTAACGTTTTAAGTGAATTATAGTAATGCATAAAAATTGCCCTGATGTTAAGCCTTTGTTCCCCAATTATGTGGCTTTGTCCAGAATTCTTGAGCAAAGAAGTGGTGAGCTATTCCTATACATTTAGCTTATATTTCCAGTCCTATCACTTAGCTCCTACACATAGCTGCACTTTTGCACATTCTGCAGGGATTATATATTGCTACATATTTCTAAATGTCTTATTTGCCACTGTATTTTTACATACATCTGTGAATTTTTCATTTTTTTTATATTCCATTTCTTAATTCTTAAGGGTGATGCAATGGTGCAGTGATTAGCATTGTTACCTCCCAGCAAGAGGTTCTCCGGTTTGATTCTTGACCAGGGTGCCTTCTGTGTTGAGTCTACATGTCCTCCATGTGTTGTGTGGGTTTTGTCCCTCATTCCAAAGACATGCGTCTGGAACATTTTTCCCCAGGCCTCTGCTGAAAATGGGCTCTGTCACAGATGGACTTTTCCAGTAAACAAATGTTAAATAAATAAATAAATTCTGGGTGCAACTATATATAGTTTGGCCTTCTACATCCTAATTTCTAGTTCTGCACATGGCAATGTGAATTTATCCATCCAGCATATATCATTTGCATATTCTTTATGACACTACATTCGCTATCTAACATAAATGATTTTGGAAATCACAGCAAAATCAAGAGGTCACTTATGGGCATTCTTCTCTGTTTCTCTCCTCCACATATTTTGGGTCTTCATTTCATAGTCCAAAAATTAGCAAGAACTGCCAAGCACAGACTCTAGCAGTGTGTGTGTGTGTGTGTGTGTGTGTGTGTGTGTGTGTGTGTGTGTGTGTGTGTGTGTGTGTGTGTGCGCGCGCGTGCGCGTGTGTGTTCTGTATTTGTAACTACTGATTTCCCTTAACAAATGCAAAGTATCACAAAAGAGTCACTATTAAATCCAAAATTAACAAAAAGTATTATTTTTTTAGCAGACTATATTTGATTAATTAATTTATTCATTCATGCATTCAAATAAAATCTAATATCGGGACCAGACAGACTTTTACCTCATTTGAAAAAAGTTGAGGGTAGTTTAATAACACAATCTTTTGAGTAGGTTGCATGTTTTTATTGAACTAAAGACAGATGGCAGATAATATACTACCACTAACCGAAATTGTAGCAAATATTGCCAAACGTTCAACTATTAAAAAAGTTTATTAAAGACCAAAATTTTTGGCAGGCCCTTCAAATGCTATTCAAATTCACTGTAGTCAAAGGGTATATCAGTGCCTTTTAGGCAAACGCTCTTCTGTCCCTGTAAGGTAAGATGGTAATTCCCTGTGCACATCAACTCTGATTTTGTTTATTTTCTTGAAAAATATATTTTAAAGCAGCATAAATAAAATACCAGTAGTCTGTTTGCCATAATATTTGGCATTTTATCTTACAAACATTTCTACATTTGCCAGCTCTCACACCTTTTAAACAAATGGTGCAAAACTGAAATATGGCAAATGTGGCATTATAATGAAAAGACGGAACTCTTACTGCAGTTGCACTGCCATTAATCGTGTGTGTGTGTGGGCATGCATGCATGTGTGTTTATTCAAAAGAACACTCGCTAAAGAAACAGGGAGACAAGAATATCCACACACAGTTTCATGCTAACAAAGTTTAACCTGGTCTTGTCTTAAAGAATGGAATTATCAGAAAAAGAACTAGTAACTGAGCATAACAATGTACAAACCTGTCATGACGATCTAAACTGCACATGAAGTTAAAAATCTAAGATAAAAAACTGGAAGCCTGTAAATATGTACACTGCATGAACATTTGTTTATTTTTCATTTAATAGTAACTGTTAGTGATGGATTCATATGACACTCTTCATCAAGTACAGTTGAAGGATAGTCAGCCTGGTATCTCAAGTTTCACATTACTAAAAGAAGCTTCAAGCACAGACAAAATTCAACAGAAACCAGCTAGAAGCTATCTCCCTTTCTGACCCAACCTTTACAGCCTGTAACACAAGATGTCTAGCAATATTAAAAAGTTCATAAAGGCTGACTGTATAAAGCTGAACACTATTTCAGAAAAAGCAGATGCAGACCTAGAAAAATAAAGTACAATGTAACCCTATCTGCAATATCTACGTGTGGTGTAGAAGGAATATTTGATATGACATACTGTATGCTGAAACACGGAGGACCTTTGTGACCTATAGAAAATCCATGCATTGTAAAAATAGATACGAAGGCAGTTAAGGACATTAGCCCAATGCTTAATTAACAAAAATAAAAATAAAAAGTCTCAAAAGCTGTATTTAAAGTACAGTAAAGTGCAAAGTTTCTTAAAATATCAGTCAGAGGTCCCTCATACACACTAGTCATTCCTGTTGCTTCTCACATACAAAAGATTTGCCATAAGTCAAATCGCGATGGTTACTATTGCACATAAGTGTGTGTGTATATGTGTATGTGCAAACACGTGTATGCATGTGTGGCTGTATACGTGGACTTCTATCCCATCCAGAATAAGTTTCTCTGCCTTTTCCCATAGGGTGCTGAGATAAATACCAGCCCCCAGTATCCATAAATTAATAAAGTGAGCAATCACAGAATGATTGAATTAAATGAATGAATACATCAATGAATAAATGAATTAATCAAATATAGTCTGAAATTCACAGACCAGCACTTCACAATTCCATTGTGCTACATGTCAAGGACCCTGTAGTGCAACGTGTCCTGTAGCTGCTTAGATATAAAGCAGTGCTTGCATAGCACCAATAGTCAGTGAAACACAGTAGATTGCAAATGAGTGAAGATGCATTTTGGGTATAAGTGCATTAGGTATGAGCAGTGGAAGAGACATGTTAGTCAAGTGCACTTGACCAGAGAAGTCGATATCACAAGAAATACAAAAAAACATGCCCAATCATGTTCAAAGCCATACGCGCACACACAAGCAACACAATTTGCCATATTTGTCCTATATGCAGTAGCAGACATGCCAAGGAGGGCCAGCAGAGCAAAGTGCCAGCCCAGTTCATCATATAAATTGTGAGGAACAGTGGAGGAAGCAAAGTCACAAAAGAAAGAATATCAAGCGAAAAAGAATTCATAAGGATAACCTTAGTGAATGACTGGTGGTGAAATAGAATGCCATATTTATTTTAGTGGAAAATGCTCTAAATTTTCATATAACAAAAGAAAAAGTTACAAGAAAAGGTAGTGATTAATGGTTGTGAGAGGGATACAGAAAAAAGAAAGGTTCTAGGTGCACAAAAATAAACATTAAATACCAACACAGGTAAATAAGGATAGTAGTGACATAAAAAGTGGAAACAATGGTGAATGGATACAAACAGAGGGTTGATACTTGTTGATGGGGAGAACTGAACAACAAACAAGGTATGTTAAGTAACACTATAAAGTAGGGGAACACATGGCTGGGGGAATAGGGCAGTATATTTTGTGGATCCCACACTTAGCCAGAGACAAGCCCACATAGACATAAGTCACATCCATGGCTGATTCCATGTGCAGACTATATCTCTGGGGGCCCACTGGTTGGGGCCTGCTAGTCATGTGACTCAAAAAAGCCAGTTTGGAAGATGTTTCATAGTTATGTGGCAGGTGTCCAGCTGTCACTATACATTGGACTTCCCCAATCTGTGCAACTGATGCTGTTAGAAGAGGAGCCTCTCGCCCCTTCCCTCCTGAGTAGTAGCCATAGAGGCCACCAATGAGCCACCAAGTCAACCTGAGCAGGGTGACTTGCATCCCCAGCTGAAAGGTAGGCACAGTAATCAGTGGTTAACCAGCACCAGAGGTCTTGAACAATACAGGCTGAGGGGGCCTCTCCTTCCTTTCTGTCACTGCCACAACTGGACTCGCAAGAAGAACAGAATCCAGAAAGAGGGCAGATTAGTATGCCTATGTACATATGTTACACATATGATTAATGCTATAATGTGCAGTAGTACATATGGCATACGATTAATGCTATACAGTGCAGTAGTACATATGGCATACAATTAATGCTATACAGTGCAATAGTACATATGGCATATGATTAATGCTATACAGTGCAGTAGTACATATGGCATACGATTAATGCTATACAGTGCAGCAGTACATATGGCACATGATTAATGCTATACAGTGCAGCAGTACATATGGCATATGATTAATGCTATACAGTGCAGTAGTACATATGGCATATGATTAATGCTATACAGTGCAGTAGTACATATGGCATATGATTAATGCTATACAGTGCAGTAGTACATATGGCATATGATTAATGCTATACAGTGCAGTAGTACATATTGCATATACACACCCTACTGCAGGAACAGGCACTCTTGCCTCCTGTGACATCTTTCCATTTTCCCTGTCAGCTCCTCTACCACTTTAAGATAAAGTAGGAAGAACTTAATACAGTGGTAGACTTGTGGAGAAAAAAACAGAAAAATATATATTCTATGTCTATCTGCCTCTAATCTTTACTTCCCACTGGCTAAGCAAATTCGAGTGATGCCACCACAGGTCTCTATACCAGTGCTTGCACTGCTCATCAGAATGAATGACTGCAATAGCATCACTCACTTTCTTGGCAAGCTTGTACAAGACATCAATCTTGTTCAAAGGACCATCATATTGGCCCAGAAGGCACTCTTGATTGCCCCAGTAGAGAAAGAATTTAAAACACTGCTCTCCCTCAGATACCATGTAGGAACCCTGCTGTTCTTGGCAACTAAAGCAGCCATCATTACTTAGATGCCTGCTTCAAGAACAAAATTGTAGCACTGTGGATGCAGGCACATGTTCAGATATCACATTATGTACACTGTATCTCAACAATCAGGCACTTCAAAAAGATACTGTAATGCAGAGTTCTGGCACTAGGAGCTTTACAGATACCATGCATAAGCATATTGTGCGCAGACCCAGGACAGGCATAGTTTAGCACATTAAATTAGAATTAGAATACACAGTAGCATCAACACATTGCAAGTGACCAGCTTAGCATCAAGAGTTTACTACAGCAGGACACTGGACTTTGAAATATGCTGACTGCAGGATAACAAATCAACTTGGAATGTAGTCCTACACTGTATGTTTTTGTTCATGTTCATGTACCATGGCAGATTGCAGCAACAGAGATACAGATGATCTGCAATTGTTTAATGACAGCTAAGAAATTTTATAAAAAATATGTTTATTAATGAAGTATCCTAATAACATGCTGTTAGCTTTCAAAAAACGAACAGTCTGACTGTTTAGAACCTGTCATTAAATGTTATAAGCAGCACAGTGGACAGCCTACAGCTAAGTTAAAAAAAGAACAATGTAATAGATTTTAAACTGTCTATAAATAATTGTAGTTATTTAACGACAGCTTGTAAACTCTCAGACTGTTCTTTCTGATCATCAACTACTACATGTTGGCACACAGGGCAGGCACCCACACATATCAACCATCCTATGACTCTGCATTGACATCTAAGTCAAGAATATCAACTCTACCTTCCTAAAGATCCTTGCACTACTTATGGGTAATTGTCTTAGGACCCAACATCATATTCTACAGGCAGGTCCTTACAGTGTTAGGCACATCAGAAGTGCAGCTGTCAGGATTATCTGTAGCAACAGACTAGACAGACCATAGACCACCTTCTGTAATGTGTGTAATGTTTCTCTAGATTCTCAGCATAAATTCAGGCATATGGATGCACAAACACACTCCGTGAGATCTTTATTTTAACTCCTTAAAAAAAGAGTTTCACCACATGGCATTCATTTCCTGCATGTGAACTTCTTAATATTTAAAGATACATACATATATATATATATATATATATATATACATATACAGCAAAATATACTACACCCACATTTTTCTAGTTATAAAATATACTTGTTTATAAATATTCTATGATCATGCCCTTCTGTACATGGACCATTTTAAAATTATCTTTAGCTCCACACTAAGAATGACATGGACTTTATATATCAATTTAGATTATTATCCAGAGCCAGCAGCCATTTCAGTGACTGAAGATTCTCAGACTTTAGTATCATGATTAGTTTGCAGACTGTCCATGTGTCTGTTAGTGTCTATAGTGGTCTCCCAGCTCTTGGATATTTAATAGATATGTTTTTTGTGAATTTCTGATTCTTTCAGTTGCTTGAATCCTGGCAAAGATATAATCCAAAATACTTTCATCATGTAATATATTTATTCAAATGGCTCTAGTACATCTTTGTTCCTCAAGTTTCTCAGCTTATTTCTGATTCTCCGGACTAGACATTTTTTTAAAGTGGCGTCTTTACCATCTTCTCTAAAAGTGACCATCTTTTTCTTGACCCGTACAGGATTTCAGTTCAGCTCTTCAAATAATTAGTACATTTTGCACTGCTGCTCCTACAGTGACTGTCACTTTTTCATTTTGTCTCCTCTCTGTAGTTCAGAGAGTCTTCCATTTTACTTTTCATTGCATTAATCTTGCCTTTGTTGATTTATTTCTTTCTAGTGTTACTTTTATTTTACCTTGGTTATTTGGCATTATACAACGACTCCCCATTAATATTCCAAAACGTGCACGCTGATTGGTCAGCATGCACGTTGTAAATCAGAGTTATAGTAATGGAAAAAGGTCCGGTCACCCAGACTTATTCCATTAGTATAACTCTTTTTTTACAGCAATGGAGAACGCAAGATCTCGGTTGCTTTTTTACACACACTGTCTCGCTATGTTAAATGAGTTTAACATTGTGAGACAGCTTTAAAAAAGTAACGGAGCTCTTCCTATATCCATTGCTTTTTTTAAAGGTGTCTCGCTATGTTAAATGGTTTTAACATAGCGAGATAGCTTTAAAAAAAGCAACAGAGATTCTCTGTTGCTTTTTTTAAAGCTGTCTTGCTATGTTAAACTCCTTTAACATAGTGAGACAGTTTGTAAAAAGCAATGGAGATCTTGCTTTCTCCGTTGCTTTTGCCCACAGCTCTGATGTACTGCATAAGCATATGCATGCGCAGTACGTCAGAACTGCACAGAATACCAGACAGCTGCAGAAGGGCAGCAAGGAGGCATTATACAATGCCATTATTTAAGAAAAGTAATTATTTTTTTTCTTAAATAATGTCATTGTATAATAGCAATAACCCACTTCTGGGTGTGGGTAAAAATTTACCCACAGTTGTCTTTGTTTGGCCACTTGGGCTTTGCCCTCATGACCAAACCACACCAACCGTGGGTAAATCCAGCATTACCCACACCCAGGCATGGGTTATTGCTATATTAAAATAGTGTACACATCAGTGGTGTGTTTCAATATTCTTCCAACCAGTGACTAAATTGGTTGGAGTCTGAGATTTTGTGATAAAGTACCATCTGTAAAGCTATAGCTAGCAATCTTTTTTTTATCAGATTCTTCATTTTTGGACAGATCTTTGCAGCTGTCCTTTGTGCTGAGGGTATTTTTGGACTTCTAGTAATATGCTTGAACTCTCATTGTTGTTCAGAATTCTCAGTTCCATACTTTTATTGACCATTGTCAGATATGGGAACATCAAGTATGCTTTGTTATGTGAAAATAGATATCGCCCACATATGCCACTCATTGTGGAATCTTTATATTTAAATATTGTCAAGGAGCAGTCTACACAGATCAAATGCATCATTTCCCTGAAGTGGAACAAATCGGTGTCCACTTAAATCCAGGGAGACACCATAGTATTGAGTAAGACAGCATCTCTTCTTGCGGATTATGATGAAATATATTACAAACATCACATTTTTTGTGATACTTTCTGTATCTGCACTGACATTTTTTGACAGTACAAAGTGGGATATTCAGAATGAAACACAGACCCAACATGCAGCACTAAATAGTGTGGAGTATGTAGCACAACATGGCCCGATGCTGACTAGGGATGCATCAGGTCCAACAGAGTGCATTCATGGAGACTGAGTTGCATAGTAAAGGGTTACAAATGCAATAAAGGTGTAACCATGCTGCTGCAAAGACTATGCTATGGGTAGTCATGTGACCCAAAGGAAGCATCTGGCAAGTGGTCTGCTCAATGGTATTTACATACCCACACTGAACAAAGTGCCCCATAGGTACAGCAGGAACACTGACAACAGTCCTTACAAGGTCACCACAGCAAAGTGCCAAGTCAATATAAATGTGAAAAAAACAAGGTGGAGATGGTAAAGACAGAATTGGGAAAGAGCAAGCAAAGGAACACACAGAAGGACAAAATGAGTGGTAGAGAGGTGTGAGAAAGAAGGCCCAATTTCTTTATGGGTTTGGTGTCATTTTCCATTTTTTAAGAGGAGCAGAGGGTGAAGATAGCATGGAACAAGTGTAGGGACAGAGGGATGAGGGTATAGGAGAGGAAGCAGGGGCACACAAACAAGCATGCAGACAACACAGAAAAAGACTGATAAAGTGAGTATGGACATAACAGGGACAACAGTGAAGAAATGCAGAATGTCAGATGATGGGCAGCTAGTCATGAGGAGAGCTGAACTGCAGCCAAAGGGCAAAGAGTGACACATGAGGAAGGGGAATACAATTATGTGGGATAGAGAGAGGTATAGAATAGAAGGCCTGCATGAGTGATCCAGTGGGACCCCCCCCCCGGCACCTGTCATCTCTGTGGCTGACATCATGGGCAGGTGCCACATCTGGCTGCTCAATTTATGGGACTAGTCAGCAATCTGACTCCATCAGCTTCACAAGAAGAAGCTCCAGGATGCCAATTCAGGTATTGCCAGTCCACATCAATCATCACCTTCTGCTTGATGACCAAGGAGGACCTGCATGGCACACTCTCAAAGGAAATAAATTCACCTCTCCCAAGAGGTGGCCATGGAGGACATCATTGAGTCCTCCAGGTCACCTTCCACAAAGTGACCTTCATCACTCTGTAAGGAGACAGACCTGGAGATTGTTACAGGTCCAGAAACAGGCGCAATGGTCAATGCATAGCTTGGTAGCTTTTGCTTCACCTTAACCAGTATCATGCCTGTCCTCGTAGAAAGAAAAAAAGACAAAGAAGCAAATACAACAGTTTAATAAATGTTTACAGCACTTTTTAAAATAGTATAGTACAGTTAGGACAATAATCTGCATTTACCCCACCACCTAGACAACCTGTCATGTCTCCTTAGGAAGGTCATCCAGTTGGCTTCAATCTCTTTGCCTGCTGTAAAGCACAAAACAAACAGTAATCAGCACAGCGTGTCCCAGACAACAGAAAGTAACTACAGATACAGGAGGTAGTACAATGCAGAACCAAGTATAGGATGCTTACAGAGTTTTCTCTCCCAAACTTCTGTCTCCCACTAGTGATGGAGGTTCACGTGGATCTTCTGCACGTCACTGTACCTGATTCTGCACTGCTCAGAATAGAGGATGATACCAGTGGCTTCACTCAGTGGCCTGGAAACCTGGTACCAGACTTAAGTTTTAAAGAAGTGAATATCATATTCCTTTAGCTGCCACTCCATATGGTCTCTGTGCAACAAGTGAAAGAAGATATTTGTTTCCTAGATACACCAGGAAAGAGCCCTGTTGAAGTCAGCACCTGAAAAGGCTGTGGCTACTCTTCAGGTCAGAACAAGGAGGAAAATGGTAGCCCAATGCACGTGGCACTATGTAATGAACACCACACAATGGTGCTTTATTGGGTAGCATGGTTGTACAATACAAAGGAGTACCAGTGTAGCCAGGCAGTGACATGGCTTTACAGTATCTGTGCATGTGTACAATATAAACTTAACCTTCCAGCACAGGAAGAGGCAAAATGAGCATGGTATCAGTGGCTGCTGTTGACAGAACACTGTATTATTATTATTATAGCTGTGATTCAGAAATAACCACACTAAATCACCTATGAGGCCTATTTTAGGGTGATAAAACAGTAGTTACTATATTGTGGGAGCCCACATTATGGCAAGCAATGCAGAATATAATGTTCTACCATACAGACTTGAGTGACAGTACGCAGAATTAGTGGTAATGCATTTCAGGAATACACTCTGTACATAAGGGTGCATAGAAACAACAGGGGCAGTAACTAAACAGAGGGGTGTGTTGTGTAATATATCACAAGATATGACAGGAGACTAAACTACTGTGGAACAGAATCAGACTAACAGAGCAGAACACATTTCCAGGCCTGCTGAGCCAAGGTACCCTAACAGAGAACAGAGTACAAGACAGGTTGCACTCAGTGGAGAAGGAGATCTTAACCTAACAGAGACCAGGGAACAAGGTGAGACTAGGTTACTGTTTTGTTGTGCAGGGTTCACAACAATGTACCATATGTATACAGACTCAGAGACATGTTATAGTTGATATGAGACCTCTGTTACGTAGGTCACAGTCTGGACTGCCAACACAGTTCTGATGGACAGCAAATACTGGTAACATGTCCATTACTGATGGACTGTAACACATTGCTGGAATAGTGATAATACAGTAGTACACAGGGCTGTGGTTACAAAATAGGGCCAAG
Source organism: Protopterus annectens (assembly GCF_019279795.1). Classification (NCBI taxonomy): domain Eukaryota; kingdom Metazoa; phylum Chordata; order Ceratodontiformes; family Protopteridae; genus Protopterus; species Protopterus annectens. The sequence continues at coordinate 265,106,595 of NC_056733.1, forward strand.
GACATTACTGTGATGATTGCTGACTTACACGGACAGTCATGCATACAGACACTGATCCACTTACATAACACACAGGTGTACAGATCCTGTCATGGGACTGAGGGAATAGTAACAGCTCAGAAAGTTCTCCACATCAGATACAGAGGTTCTACCACAGGCCCTACATATGCATGACTTGCATATTCCTGACAAGAGTAAAACAGACACGGTCTTCTGAGACCAGCTGTGGCAGGGACTTATGCAGGACATAAATGCTGTAGAGAATAATTACAAGACAGCATATACAGGTTAGGGAGCATTCTGGAATCATGGTGATGATGGGCACCTACACACATCTCTCCTATGCTGTATGTCTCATCTCAGTCAAAGTGCAGCCCACTAACCGCATGTGAGGTGGTGGTACCTGTGTAGCAGAGATGGGGCTAACAAGGGTGGGAACACAGACAATCCAAGAGGTTCATTCTGGCTCTCCACAGTCAACTCTTTTGTGAGCAATCTGAGTATTCCCCCACTATTAAAATTACTGACAATGCCACTATGCCATCAGACTGTGCCACATGTATGGCGTCATCATTGTCATCTCCACTGACATCAGACATGTGCAAATGTGTTGTGCTCGACCCCTTCAAGTGGAACCTGTGAATGCATACAGATAGCATCCCTGTAGCTATGATGGTACATATTTGTGCCTTCTGCAGCACATGGCCACATGCCAACCCTAGACATACCTGATAGGCATATATGTACCTTGTAGAGCAGGTTGTCTCTGCTGAAGCTCTAATATCTCTGGATAATATAAATGCATATATACTTGTCTGAGTAAAGCCAATGTCCTACAGGTATAGTACATGCACTACTCACCTGGGGACCCCTTCTGATGCTTGGACAACTGTGACCAGCATATGGAAGGTAACCTGAAGGTTTCATGGTGACCTCTGCTGCTGCTTCTCCATTGGGAGGCATGGACCCCTCATCTGATAGTGGTGGAGATGTTTCCTCCTAAGTCTCCCAGCAGGAGGTGCAGTGGCTGGTGAGGACTGAAGTGGATCAGAAACTCATGTGGCATATAGAATCATGCAGCCAGCTAGCCCTGACCATCAGGCCACCAGATGCAAATTAATCCATAATTTCAGCCACAGAAGTGACTGACTTCTGGATGTGTTCCTCTCAGGATGGCTTAGCAGGCCTTTATCACCTTTTTCTATCTCCCAACATTGTGTCTCCCATCCATGTATGTCACACTTCATCCCCTATTTACAGTCAAACCTCTATTAGTCTTCAACTCTCTATTGTTGCCCTCCATTATACATCACTACCTGCCCTGTCAGTTTTTGTATGTGTGTTATATGTTTGTTTGTTTGTATGTTTTTTTGTCTGCCCCTTCTTACTTCTTTGCACCCTCCTTCCTACCCAACCCACACTATTGCCATGCTACCTTCCTCCTCTATGCTTATTAAAAAAGCAACAAATGGGTACCTGTCCAATCCCCCCAAAAAATTCTTCACCTCCTAAAACACTACTCATCCTTACGGACTCTGTCCATGTCCGATTGTCCTGTCACTCCACTTCCTTCCCATTTATATACTGTAATAACATTAGTTGGCATGTTGGTGTGGGGGACTTGTATGGGCTTCCAGCTGTGCCCATGTAGCAGCTATATGAGTATGCATAGCATTAAGGCACACAACCTGCATGCAAACGTCCCCAGGTCACCTGGTCATTTGCAGCATGTTTAACTCAGTTGCACAAGTGCTGCCATTTTCACAACTGCAGAGATTCATTATTCAGCACTATCTGCAGAATTGTGCTATATTGGCACTTATGCATACTAACCACCATTGAACAACATTGTGCTATTATCACCACTCTGTTTACTGCAACATGGTTAAGTTATACTTCTTTCTCTGCTGCCCTCCCATCAACACACTCCTGTGTTTGTATGACTCAGCTTACTACTATGCAATCTTGGATCATTTATGAGATCCCTACCCTATAGTGCTTCCTGAATTCACCAAGTAATGTGTCAGTAGTGTGTAAAAGTGGACACAAAACCTGTAAACACTGAACAGAAAGAAATGGTCCAGTATGAACATGATTTGAAGGAATTACCAAGAAACGTGTGCCATGGTTTGTCTTTTACGAAATAGAGACAGTTGACAGCTAATACCAAATTTGAGTATTAGAAAAGATGTACAACTGCTTTTCAGTCAGAAATCATGTTTTTCAAAGCAAATGTAAGAAAGTTTAATTAATTGTTTGCATTATTGCACTTAAAGCACCTACCAATCATTCAGGGTGGCTACTTTGTTTTCCCATATATAGAAACATCCCTGCAACCGCAAAAAAAAAAAACAGAAAAATCTGACAATGATCCTTGGATGTCTGGTATAGAGGGACAATGCTATGACAATGACCCAGACATCAGAATTTAAAAAAATATTCAGCCCTGGAAAAACAAGATGGGAGGCTTGGAAGAGATCAACTGATGCTTTCTCACACATCGGGGGGGGGGGGGGGGCAACTTTCAGCCAGTTCATCACCACCATCATGCAAGAAAAGGCTTCCATGACACCAAACAGGTCAGTACAGAGGATGTGGCCTTGACAATCCCAAGATGATGACAACAGCTTTCCTGGAAAAGTGGGTGCATGAACTCACGTACATGTATTGTGTGTAGGATCCCCCCAAGATGACACAGGAGGTCATGTAAGCCACCAGTGGGGAAGGGTAGAAATTACCTCATTGCCAGGATGCTAGCAAGGGCATAAAGCAAACTAGCCCTTTGGATGCCTGGATGACAGTCTCTCTAGTCAGCTCTCACCCTCATGCTGGCAACTTCAAAATGATGAGTTAACAAATGAGCTCAAGATTGACAGGGGAGAGTTGATGGCTGGCAGGCATAGAGGCAAGAAGGACACAGAAAAAAAGTATTCTGCAAAAAGGGGTCCCCTCCTGTTTGAACCTAAAAGAAAATTCCCCACCATCCCATTCCCCATTGACAGATCTCCTTTCTAATGTGACAGCATTGCTGATACTACTGAAATTAGTTGAAACCACTGTGCTACATATTCTGCCTTTGTTTTTTCTCTTGACTATTATTTGTGGTAATGAAAATTAGATGGAGTGAATGTTCTGCACAAATAGTCTACTGTTAACCTTTGTACTGTGTACTGATTTACAAAAGGAAAACAATATATGTGTGTGTGTGTGTGTGTGTGTGTGTGTGTGTGTGTGTGTGTGTGTGTGTGTGTGTGTGTGTGTGTGTGTGTGTGTGTGTGTGTGTGTGTGTGTGTGTTACTGTAATTTATATAATTCTGGTGAAATATAAACAGATATGCCTGATAAATGAAAAGGGTTAGATATCAAGTTGCATCCATACTCAGGGTTTTACTAACAGAGAATTAGAGAAAGCTCTTGATCACGGTTACATCAGTTTAAACTGATATCCATCTATCTATCCATCCACACATACATATGTATGTACAGCCATCCATACATACATACATAATAATGCTACATGAACAACTGGTGTCAAGCACATAATTTTCTAGGTAAGTAAGGAATAGAAGTATATTGCCAAGCCTTTCTTGTGTGTTATACACACACACACACACACACACACACACACACACACACACACACACACACACACACTTAAGGACAATTTAGAGTCTTTGGAACATGGGGGGAACTGGTTAACCCAGAGAAACACCACCGATACACACACACACACACACACACACACACACACACACACACACACACACACACACACACACACACACACACACACACACACTGAGAATACAAAGACTCTACCCAAACGGCAGTGTGGCTAAGAACTGAACAAGATAACCTCTTACTGTGAGCTGTGAGTACCAGTTACTGCATCATGCCACCCCTTTAAGAGATGCACTTCTCCTGCGCCACCCTTTTAAGAGATACAGTATACTTCTTTTATATACATGTTCACTCTGTTCCTCTTTAAAAGACTTGAATTTATTTACATAAGGATACAGATCTACATTGTACTACATTGTGCTACACTATGGCTTGCTATTATGTCATATTCCTTTAGTTTCAAACTTAAATTTATTGCATGCAGGCATTTAAACTGTCAGACTTTGATGTAGATAATCGCTACTCAATCTTTGATATTAAATACAGTCAAAATGTCTAAGTGGATTTGTTATTAGTCAGTGATAATGAAGGCAATAAAGTCCATCATGGTGAATGTAATTGAACGTAGTTGCATTAACATCCGGCTTAGACTTTGATTTGTCTTGTATCACTCCTTTGCCATTCTCAGACAATCAATTTGCATGTTGTATTTCAAATGATTGCACCTGCTTTTAAAGCTCTAGATTCTTAACTTCATGAGAAGATAATATTATATCACATTGTTTTGAACAAGGTAACTCAACACTCTACAGATTTACAACTACTCTTGTCAGTAGAGCTGCCATCATATAGGTTCATAGGTAAGTACTAGGCTAACTGCCCTTGTGGGACATTTTAAGCCTAGCCTGTTTCCCTTTTTATGTTCAAATTAACTCATCCAATTTGGATAGAGATTGTCCTTACCCATCCCATGGTTGATAATTATATAAATCACAAACAACTGGGTCAACTCTTAGGGGTGTATTATCAGTGTAGTAGTTCCCTGGGTAGTTGACTTCCCAAAGGATACAATAATATATTTTTTTGTCATTTAGTTTCAGTCTATGATTTCAGCACCAGTTATTTATTTGAGACAAACCTTCCTGCGGGATGGCTGCAGCATTTGGGATTCAGTAACTGCTCCTAGCTTGCAGTCGTCTGCAAACTTAGCCAGCCAGAGCCCTTCGGTATTAACTTTTACTTCAGAAAATAGATGGCAGCCAGGAGAGGTCCCAACACAAACCCTGGTGGACTCCACTGGTGACTGGTCTCTTTGTGGAGGTAACTTTCTCTACTTTGATTTCCTGCATCCTATCTGTGAGCCATTTAGCAATCTAGTGGATGACACAGGTGTTTATTTCCAGTTTATTTAACTTTTCTAATATGCCTGAGTAGGGGAACTGTGTCAAAAGTTTTGGCCAGGTTGTGGTATGTGGTGTATACTGTTTTACATTTATGTATTGCTTTGGCGACCTTTTCAAAAAAAGTCCACCATTGTTTAGTATACATGACCTGTTCTTGACAAATACAGAGACAGGTCCTGTTTCCCTATTTTGTTAGTGTTCACATCCAAGATAAGTCTTTCCATGACTTTGCATATGAGGCTGGTCAGACATATGGGCCTGTAATTGCCAGGATCTGTGGAGGGTCCTCCCTTATACAAGGGAATGGTTGTAGCTTTCCTCCATTTGCTTTGTAAAAAAACTGAAATGAGGCTGAGGTTGAATAGTGTTGTTAGTAGGCTGTCTAAATTGTGTTTCATGCTATTTAAGATGCACTCAGGGATCTTCTCAGAACCCACTGATGCAAGATATACTTGGTCTTGTGTGATAGTTTGAGGCGAGCCAGTCTCAAATATATCTAGTAGGACATGTGGAGGAAAGAGAGGGGTAAAGTTTGAGCTGGATTTATTGGCCAGTAGGTGGACTCAACAATGCAAATGATAATTTATTTTTTCAGTATTAGATGTAAGCAAGATTTTCTGGGAGTGAGGCTAGATAAGGCATGTTTCAAACTATGTACATTTAATATACCATTAGTGAAGTACATAATCCTTAGACTTCCTTTGGGCATTTTATTAACTCTACAGACCTTCAGAGGAGCTGTTGCCCAGGTAATTCAAGGTTTATATGCTGTTGTAAACATAACTGATGAGTTATTAGCATGTCCATGACCCAGATGATGACCACAAATATGGAGCTCCTTCTACCCACAGGGGTATTAACAGTGTAGAACTATGGAAGTGACAGCATGTGGCCTGGGTAGGTGTCCCAAGGGTGGAGTCTGAGGAACTTCAAGTATATATATATATATATATATATATATATATATATATATATATATATATATATATATATATATATGTGTGTGTGTGTGTGTGTGTGTGTGTGTGTGTTTGTATATATGTATACATACATATATATATAGGTTCATAGGTTCATAAGTTGGTACTAGGCTATTGGCCCTAGGGCCTATACAAGCCTAGCCATAAAATTCCCTGGATATTTCTTCCCACAATATTTACTTCTCTGGACCCCTGTCTAGCAGGGCGACTGATATGATCCCCGTGGTGAATTTCCTATCTCCCATCCAATCATCGAGGTTCCTTTTGAAGAGGGCCAATGAGGCGCTCTGCTTGACATGTATGGGCAGTCTATTCCAGAGTATGGGGAGTCTCTGGGTCAGGAACCTATCCTTCCAGCATGTTTTGTTCATTGTGAAGACAAGGTTTAGATCCCTGGAGCGTGTGGCTCTGAGGGATTGGGATTTCTTTAAGTGGAGCATGTCTAACAGCTCAGGGTTTGACATGGCCTTGAATGTTAAGTAGAGATCACCTCTGAGTAGACGATATGCCACAGAGTATAGCTGGAGTTTTTATAGACGGTCAGCATATGGCATCTGCTTTAGGCCTGTGATTCTTTTAGTGCGGTATTTCTGTGGCCTTTCCAGCTGTTGCAGATGTCTTGTGAGGTACATACCAAATGGGGCATTAAACTCTATAATGGGTCTAATGAGGGATGAGTACAGTGGGACAATGACCTCCTTTTTTCTGGATGAAAAGCCCTTAATGATGAGGAGTGCCACATAAAAGGATTTCCTGACTGCTGTGGTGATGTGGTTATCGAAAGTGAGACCACTGTCCACCTGTGCCCCTAAGTCTCTCATCACACTTGCAATGTTTAGTGTACTGCCACCTATGTGGTAATTCATGGGTATATGTTTTTTTCCAAAGGGGATAACTATACATTTCTTGGCATTAAGCTTGAGCCCATGGCTCTGGCACCAGGCATTAGTTTCTGTAAGGCCTTTTTGTGGAATATCCAAATCATTTGAGGATTCAATAATGGCTCCCAGTTTGCAGTCATCTGCAAACTTTGTTAGCCAGAGTCCCTTAGTGTTGGCCTGTACTTCAGAGAAGTAGATGCCAAACAAGAGTGGTCCCAGGACTGAACCCTGAGGTACTCCACTTGTCACTTGTCTGGAGCTGGATTTGGAGTCGGCTACCTTTACAGTCTGGGTTCTGTCTGTAAGTCAGTTGGCAACCCATTGAGTGACATAAAGATTTATGCCCAGCTTAGTAAGTTCATCTATGATTCCAGAGTGGGGGATGGTGTCGAAGGCCTTGGAAAGGTCCAGATAGACTGTGTGGACTGCCTTACCCTCATCCACTGCTCTGGAGACTGATTTGAAGAAGTCAATTAGATTCAGGAGACAAGATCGGCCCTTCACAAATCCAAACTGGGTGGGGTCCAGTGTGTGAAGGTTGCCAATGTCTTTGTTTAGAAGTTCCATGATAATGCGTTCCGTGCCCTTGCAGATCAGGCTTGTCAGACTGATGGGACGGATCCAAGGCGAATCACCCCTTGTGGAGTGGGATAACTGCAGCTGTGTGCCACTCAGTGGACACAAAGCCTGAGGTGAGGCTATGATTAAAAATGACACTTAGGTGAGGTGCCAGTTCATTTTGTAGTTCATGTAGTACACAGCCTGGGATGTCATCTGGTCCCATGGATGCTGTATTCTTAGCTTTGAAGAGTGCGGTTTCTACCTGTGTGGCCATGATTAACAGAATTTGGCAATCTTTTGGTATTGAGATGGGCCCTTTAGGGGTGAGAGGGGGGTGAAGTTGGCACTAAATCGATCTGCCAGGATATTGGCAATATCTTTGGGATCAGTATATTTAATGCCATTCTGTTGTAGCTCAGTGCAGATTTGAGCATTGCCATTTCAATTCTTGACATAACTATGGAATGCCTTGTGGTTGTCTTTGGAATCTTTGGCAATTTTATATTCATAACTAGTTTTTGAGGATTTTATGAGGGATCTCAACTTCTTACTGAGGCTGGTGAGGGAGTTTTTTGCATCCTGGGATTTTCCTCTTTTCTGCAACAGTTTCTTCCTTCTGTTGTATAGTTTGTTTATAGCAGGGGACCACCAGATTGGTTTCCTTCTTTTGGAGAAGAGCATCTTGGTTCTATTTGGGATGGTACAATTCATGCACAAGTGGATGTGCTCATACAGTGCCTTAGTGCAGAATTCTGCAGTCGAACTTTCAGATCCCGTCTGCATGGGTGTCATGAAGTTTGTCACTTCTGACTTCAGTAGCATGAAGTTGGCTTTGGAGAAGTTTTTTAAGGAGGTTTCCTTACTGGGGGGTGGGGGTGGGATGTGGATGTCAAGGGTGATTTGCTTATGGTCAGACCTGACCAATGAGGGGGTGACCACTGGTGTGGAGCATCTATCTCCCATGCTGGTAATGGCCAGGTATAAGATATTGGAGCCCTTGGTGGGACAATGGATTAGTTGATCCAGGGCGTTGGAATTTATGAATTCCAAGAACCGCTGGGAAAAGGAATTGGTACCTGAGTAGTTTTCCCAGTTAATGGCAGGATAGTTGAAATCACCCAGTATTAGGGTGTTTGGTTGTATTTTAATATTTTCCAGTATGTTTAGAAAGGTGTAGTGAGAATCTTGGGGCATAGTGGGGGATCTGTAGCAAGTTACAATTTGGATTGCGGTCTTACCTAGTGTTAGTTGCACCTGGAGAATTTCAGATGCATTGTGTTGGGCAACTAGCCTGGAGGTGTGAATATCCTTGGTGAATATGGACACTTCTCCACCTTTAGTGTTTCGGTCTTGGTTTTGTGGCCGAAAAGTGTGGTAAGAGTTGTAACCTGGTATTGCAGGGGTGCTCTCTGGAGCCTTGAACCAGATCTCAGTTACTGCACAAATATCGATGTTCCCCATTTTTAGGAGTGCCTCGAGAGAGTGCATTTTGAGGTTTAGACTTCTAGCATTGAGTAGCATTACCTTCAGATTTTGCAAGCTTGTATCTGTTACGGTGGTGGTTTTATCCTTTGAACCTTGCCTAAAAAAGGCACTATGGGGGTGGCAAGAGCTTTAGCCAGTAACTTGAATCCCAGGGGTGAAAGGTGCAGACCATCTCATGTCTTCCCAGGCAGACAGATACTGGATCCCCTTTGAATGACACCAGAAGCTTAGCCAATTGTTGAAGTCAATAATTTTGTCCTTATACTGTGGTATCATTCTGGGTGAAGGCAGGATGCTACTCAGGGCTAGGGTCATACCTGCCTGGGCCACATGATCCAAGAGCTCTTCCATGTCTCTTTTCATGTAGTCCAGGGAGGTACGTCTCAAGTCATTCACTCCAGCATGGACAATGACAGAGTCGTATTTGTACTTGTTGTGGAGTGACTTGAGTGCATGCATTATGTAGCAGATCCTGGCACCAGACAGGCAGCTGACTGTAATTTTCTCCTTGTTCAGCCTGGTGAGTGGGACATCAGTGTACCTGACTATAGAGTCACCTATGACTAAAGTGTTGGGTACATTGTCTTGCCTTAGGGGCTGTTGTTGGGTGGCACATTGGTGTTGTGAGCTATGTGTCAGTTTGGTTGTGACTGGTGTTTGTTTGCGTTTCAGCTTCGGAAGTCCTTGTTGCTTGGGCAAGTTAATGTTAAGGGCCTCCGCATATGTGGGTTTAGTGTTGCTATGTGTGGGTGTTTATGGTGTGGGTTTTGAAGGGCTATGAGTTGCTTGAGGTGTAGTGCAGGTGTTAACCTTCTCCTATTGACTGTCTAGCACAATCTTGGCTGGAGAGAGCTTTGCTTCCAGTTTGGCTATGTAAGTGCATCTCTCGCAGGTTGTAGTGTTGGGTGGTAGGAGGAGAGGATTGTCTGTGTACATGAGGCAGTTGCCGCATTGCCCCAGTATGCCCAGATTCACCAGGTGGACAGGAAAAATCACCAGAAGCTGACCCTTGGACATGGCTGTTTAGGTGCTTTTTTTGTAAAGTTTAAGAGCTGTTTTCCCTTACCTTTGCAAGGTACTTTGCAATTATAGGCTGTTTAGTGCCTTTGATTAATTTCTCCTTATTGACAAGGAGAGTTGAGTGCTGGTATCAGTTTCAGGCTTCCTAGTACTTTCCAGCAGGTTCTAGAGCAAGTGCTAGTCACAGGGGTTCAGATTTTAGTGCTACTACTGAGAAACCAGCTAGCTTTAAGGGAAAATTTGAAAAGCAGACTTTCCAGCACCTGGAATAGTTTAACTGTAGCCTTGCAGTGCTGCACGATGCGAAAAATGTGCAAACACACGCGTTTTTAAGCCAGAAATTTGAAAAGGACGGAAATCAGCCCAAAAAGGCTAATAAAATTACAAATTCAGAGCTGGAAATCACTACTCTAGTGTTAGATAGGCAGTACAATGCTCACCAGTCCCACTGGTAAGCAGTAGGACTTCCCTCTACCACAGCAAGGTCTGGATAGCTCTGAACACAGAAAATAAAGTCCTGCGACAAGCAAAGCCTGGGATATGGACTGGCTAGGAAAAGTGGGAAACGAGCAAATAAGATAGTATTTTTATATATACATATATATATATATATATATATATATATGTGTGTGTGTCTGTGTGTGTGTGTATATATATATATATATATATATATATATATATATATATATATATACATATATATATATATATATATATATATATATACATATATATATATATATATATATATATATATGTGTAAAAGACTGACTATGGCCAAGTGTGGAGACCTCTGTAGCCAGAGCCAGTAGTAAGTCTGTCTCATGAATGGTCCATGGCATCTGGGTATGCCTTGTCCATGAACAATCTCCTCACATCCAGTCCCTTCCTCAACCATGAATGGAAAGACTGCAGAGCAAACCAGAGGGTTGTTACTATCTGCCTCATGGATGCAACAATGGATGCAGTTTTATCCACCAGTGACCTTAACAGCACCGTGTGCTCCCTGTCCCCATACCCATGTCACTGTGCAGGCATTGGATGTAATCCCACAGGCCATACAGCACACTCATCATGTCCACAGTGGGTGAGTAGCAGCTGTTTGTGCCTGGATCACTGCCATGCACATCCATTAATTAATTAATGCCAAGTGCAGCACTCGGGTCAGGAATAAACGTGGAGTCATGAGGGTGCTACAGACCACCACACCTCTCTTCGTGCACATCCACTGATTAATGCCAAGTGCAGCGCACAGGTCATGGACTGATGTGGAGTCATGAGGGTGCTGCAGACCACCACACCTCTCCTTTATAGGGTGCATGTGCACTTCCAAAACAGTGCAGCTCGCATATGCTATCTGGGTTTGGCAGTCCTGTGTAACATGGATGAGGGTCACACTTACAGACATCTGCCAATCACTGGTAAGGATGGAGGTTCAACCTGTCCATCCACCAGCTTCTTATATAAAGAGGTGTGTGAGCTCTCCAGTGTTAGTGTTGCTGACAGTCTTACGGTGTCATCAGACTGTGCCATGTGCATGCTGCTGTCATTGTCAGCCACAGGTGACATGCTGACATCAGGTATGTGCTATCCCATTCAGCTAAACCTTGCGCTATTAAAACCTCTGAAAGCATAAAGACAAAACACATGTCAGCAGTAAAATAAATGATAAACCCCCTGTGGCAGACATACTGATAGTTTTCTAAACTCGGAGAATGACATATGGGCGCATGCATACCTTGTTCAGGGGGTTCCAGTTTCAGATTAGTTGTAACTGGAAGACAGATATGCAGATACCTTGTGAATAAGTTCTTAATCAGATGCAGTGCACTGTAAATTATGCCAGTGTGAAAGCTATTATTAACCTGGTTTATCCCCTACATATACTTGTGCAGTCATCATTTACCTTGTTCTCACAGTTAATCCACCACTGGATAGGAAGGTCCACTCCGTCCTCCCGAGATAGGGACATCACCTCTATGAGCCCCTTCTGTGTTGGTTGTCTACCTCCTGTGGTAGACATATCATTGGTAATGTGCTCTTGGTATTCAGTATCATATTGGTTACCCTTCACTAAATCTGATGTAGACTTCTAATGCCCACCATCTTCAGTGATGTCTTGTACCACTTTGTTCTGCATCTGACCCTAAAAGGCTTTGTTCATGTTACCTCTGGCAAAGATGTGCATGCCATATGACCAGAGGACCTGGAGAAACACTTCAGTCTCCTAGATAGTGAACTTCTCCTCTCTTGTAAACCCATGATAAGGCATGTGCACCACTAGGTTACAAATGTCTGTCAGTGTGCATAGATGGCTGTCTGTTGATGTCCTGTATGTTTGAAAGCTATCATCCATATGGTGGTGACTTACCTGCCCCTGTCATGCTCTTACCATTCTCTCACTTTCTTATACAAATTGCAGGAAAGCATTTTACCATGACAGCCCTTCCTGCTGCAGTGAACCAAACTCCTGTAAGGCCCTGTGTACCTTGTTCCTCCCCTATATGTGTTGCCATACCTTGCCCTACATGAGAAGCTTGTGGCTGGACAGGTTAAACCTCCATCCCCACCAGTGCTTGGCAGATGTCCTGTAACTGTGACCCAGACCCAGGTTACACAGGACTGCCAATCCCAGATAGCATCTCTGAGCTGCACTGCCTCTGAAGTGCATATAAACCCTATAGCGAAGAGGTGTGGTGGTCTGTAGTATCCCTGTGACTCCATGTCAGTCCTTGACCTGAGGTTACACTTATCATTAATCAGTGGATGTGCATGTCAGTGATCCAGACATACACAGTTGATACCCAACAACTATCCTTTGCATCCTGCATGGTATGGCCAGCCATACATTGGCATAGATTCTGGTGTGCCCCCCCCCTGCCAAAGCTGAACATGAACTGTCAGGTCACTGTGCTGTGCTGTGTTCCACACTCACATTCAACACTTCCTCTGTGTGTCTATTGCTGCATCCACCCTGTGTCTTGTCTTCCTTCAATATGCCTACTTCAAAGTCTAGTGTCAGTAAATTCCTGATTCCAAAGCTGCTTGTCTTAGCAAAATTGCTCAGAATATGGCATCTTCAGTTTATACTGTGCTAATGCAGGCTTCTTAGTGTGGTAGTTATTTTAATGATGGAAACTAATGCAGCTGTCTCTGAATTCCTCCCCTAAGACATCACTCTAAACACACTTGGTAGTGCTAACATGCTCTTTCCTGCTTGTCTTGGGCACTTGGCACAAGGTCACATTATGCTTGTTCACTTCATTTGTGAAGCTTATAGCATCATGGTCCTGCAATACAGGTGTTCTCACTAGCACCCTTTTGCTTGCTATGATACACATCATGCAACATCTGAATGTGCATCTATGGTCAGAAGATACAATTTTCTTCCCCTCAGTAGTCTTGTGTGAGTAAATATGGCTTCTTCAGGTGCTGGGAACAGCATGGCTCCTATATTGTACCCAACATAGAGCAAGATTTTCTTGTTCTTCCTCCAGAGGGACATTCAGAAGCATCTGCTGGGTCAGTATGATGTCCATTGTACAAAGTGGATACCTGGCACAAGTTTGCCTGTATGGTAAATTATACCATGGGAATCACCTGGTCATCATTATAGCAACCTTTAGTAGTACCACATTAACCTAATTAGCTAATAGGAAGAAGAGATTAGGGACACAAAGATAAGATTTAATATAAGCACTTATTGATTTTTCTTTTAACAGGCCCACTACTGTACTAAGTACTTCCTATGTTCTCTTACAGCAGCCAAGAAGCAAGAGGCTAATATGAAGGGATGTTGCAGGAGCCAAAAGTGCCTGTCCTGATAGAGGGGTGTGAATGCTGCATGCAGTATTCTGTGGTTGTAAAGTTATGTGAATCATATCTGCACTAATGTGTTGTCTTTTAATTTTCTCTTCTTTCTGCAGGTCCATTTGTGGTGGTGGCAGAATAGGGGCAGCAGTCAGCAGACTATGGCAGCTGATGCTTTTGGCACTGCATTGCCAGTGATCACAAGGCATGCTTATAATTATGGGGATGGAGGGCACCCTACATCTATGCCTATGCCACTGGAAGACCGCAGGGGAGCTCCCTGACCCACTATGCCACTTTCAGAAAGAGGAGCCTCCACTTTCCTCCTGAGAAATGATGACAAAAGACACTGGTGAGCCCTACAGGATGAGCTCTTGGAAGTTACAGAATGCTCAGGCAGATTTCAGAGTGTTTGGCAAAGCTCCTTGAGCTGACCTGAAAGGCAGAGCCCATGCTTATCATTACTTTGGAGGGCATGAAGTATATACATCAACCTCAAAGTATGTGCCATGATTCAGCTCAGACTCCTGAAGTCAAAAATGTAAGAAGAAACAGGCAAGCCCACCTAACTGCCCTACCCTTTGTTTCTGACTTATCCTGCTGCATATGCAGGGCAGTATCATAGTATCTGTATGGGACTGGGCTATATCCTGGAAGCTGAGTCACTCTTTTGTTATACATCCTTTGTTAACCTTCCAAACTACATACCCTCACCAAATATCCTGTTTCACTACTTCTGTTTACACCTTTGGTACTGTCTTTAGAATTTAAATGGTGCCTACACCACCAACAGAGTGCCAGCCCGACCATGTTTTATCTCCATATGTGTGCATTACCCTACACATCTACTCCTGTGTACATCTCAGCTGCCTGCTTCATGTTGCTATCCTCTCCTGTCTCTATTTTTCTTCTCCTTCTCATATCATCACATTGCCATGTCCAGAATGCATGTGGTCTCCCTACTGCCTCATTATCATCCAGTTACTCCACCTTTATGTGGCCTCTGCCCTGCACCCTGCTTTTTGCCATGTATTATTCTGATGCATTTGTTTTCATAGAAATGGTCCATACACATGTTTATGCTTCACTCATTCATAACCTCTGCTTATGGACCCTGTATACCTTGTGTAATGACACCGGGTGCATTGTACCTGTGCTGCATCAGTGAACAACGTGCTATTTATCTGACCTGCTCTTTGTACTGTGTAGCCCTGCACACGTTCTTCTGCTCTAACTGGCAGTGATGCCATGAATGTATCCTTGAAGATTCCATTAATTTAACAACAGTGGAGTGAGCCAGTATTCCATACTGGTGTGCTTGGCACAGTTCTCACAGTGATATGCAACCTCCTTTACGCCTCTTGTACTGCATTTGTACTGTGATTTATACCTCTTCCACATGGTGCCTGATCTACACATATTTGAGTATGTGTACACCCTAGTGTTGATGTCCATATTAGCATATGCCTGCTTCCCTCTAGCTTGCTGTGCATGCATACTCAACTGGAGTGATATGTTGTATATTGTTAGTAGCCTCATCACATGCATCATGACAAATACTGTCTGCTGTCATCATGTTGCTATTTCTCTTCCATTACACTTTTTTCTGCTACATATACTTAATTCATGCATGTTTCTCATGTCTTGTGCCTCCCCTGGCATGTTGTTTATACTTGCTGTTTTACCAACTTGTTGTGTAGCTGGCTATTGTTTTTTATTTTGCTTGTTTTACTTTTATGGTGCTGCATACCATTCATTAGCACTATACCACATATGGTTTGGTACTATGTGTGTGTGTTTGTGTGGGGAGTATGGTGTTAATGTTTTGTGTCTGCCATGTGGTTTACAATACCCTATACACAATAAAATACAACACAATAAAATTGTTGTTTTTAAATGGATGCATTGTTTTATAAAGGTGCAATTATTAGGCCATAGTGCAAAGTTTAAAAAAATTAACTATGTTAAGTCTTAACAGACCATTTCCTGTCTTTACAAACATTTAGTAGAAAAGGTTGAAAGTTTGCCCTACCAGGGATCTTTAGAAAAGGGTACAAGCAAATTACATAGAAGTAAGTGGAAACTGTGGGAACAATACATGCAGAATAATGTTCAGAAGGAGGAGTGAGATTTAAGGTATGGCAGGAATTCAGCAATTTATGTAAAGTTGGACTGATGATGGTAGCAAAGAAAATATATGTGATTTATATTGTATTTAAATGGAAAAAATGTTAAAATGGTTTGTTTTCTTTTCTTTTCTGTTAATGAAAGTTTGCCTATTTTAAGTGATAATTTAATAAAGGTGTTTAAAGAAGTTGTCCTACCACCAAGAAAAAGTATCTGCTTTACCATATAGCATAATCTAATAAGAAATTTAATTACGTGCAAGAAAAACATCTGCAGCAGTTGGTTATAATTAAAACTCTTCAGGGTAGATTTACAAAGTCACTTTCATAGCTCAGCTATGGCTGGTATCTAACACCTTGTCCACAGCCATCAGTTCAGAACCTTGCTTCAAGCAGAGACCTGATGAATAAAGAATTAGCGGCTCATCTAGACATGCTGAATTGCACAGCACCTTAGCACTGCCTTTGATTGCTCAGTGGGCTACTGTCCTCATCGAACTGATGTGACACTGAATCACATTAGGTTGGAGTATGACTCACAGAAGAACTCAACGTAAATCGAGGACAGTTAATTACAACACTAAAGAACAATTTTTAACATTTTCATATTTTGACTAGCTGTAGCTTCAGAGATCAGCTACGGCAGTGATTGTGGTATTTTCCAAGCACTGTGTTCCCCAAACTGCTGGATAGGTATACTAGGAAGCCTGATGTGCAGGCCTGAGACCAATCAGCATCTCACACTGTATTTTTTTAAATCACAAAAAACAGACACCATACCCCTCAACTTCTTTGCTCACGAATTATGAAGCCAGCAGTAATAGGATGGGGATGAGGGCAAAAGCCCCAAATCAAGGACAATTTTTATATATTACTCAAATTCTATCAAAAGGTTCATAGAAAACAGGTTTTCACCAACCTGAATTTAACAATTAGTATAAAACATTAATGTCTGGTATTGTTGACCAGCTGTAATCCTCAATGGCTTACCAGAAAATCATACATTTTATGAGACAGGGCACCAATATGAGGCAAAAAATCAGGGGTATTCTGCAAATATAGGGGCAGCTGAGAAATATGCCAGCCACCGAGGCAACTTACTATGAATAAATTGCACTAAGTAAATGTCCCTTTCAGTTCTTACATTATGTGCCATGCTGACATACCAAGTATCTTCCTGATGCCCATCCATGGTTTTACCTTCAGTAATTAACACAGATCACAATACCATCAGATTTAGACTAAAAATGCTCCTGCTTCAACACAGGACATATCACATAACCTATCTCCTTTACAAATTTCTTCTCCTCTCTCAAGATTCACTGAAGATCATCCCACTTTAAAAATGAATGTATATATTGTACATTACACTTTGCTGGATTGTATATTACACAGTGCTTGTTCACTTCAATGTATATACACAATTTTTTTCTATGTAATTAGTCAAAACTACTCTGTTTTTGCTTGCATTTCTCTATTTTTTGTTTGTGAAATGTTTTGTGTTTCATCCAGGCTGAGCCTAAAATTGGTCATACTGATCAGTGCACTACCCTGGTAAACAAATATAACTAAATAAATCAAATCAAATCAAACTCTTGTCATAAATAAATCAGCTTTTCCATGCTAATTAAAGGAAACTATAACACAATAAATAACATACTTAACAGATTAGAATAATCTTCTTAATGACCCAATCAATTCTGCTCTGGATACACACACTGTTTTCTGTATTCATTAACATGTACTGCTACGGTACAAACATAAAGATTAATTCAACAAAAAAAGCTACTAAAGAAAAAAAATAGATACTATATAGTTTATAAAGTTACCTTTGACATAATGTTGACAGCAATAATAAGATATTGATTTACTTGTTAAGCAAGGCAGAGCATTATACTGTTCAGTTAAGCGACTTGCTTAGAGTCACAAAGTACTTTACGGTACAGAAGAATACAACAATGCCATAACTAACATTCTTCTAGACAGCAACACTTATTCCCCAGTCTCTAAAAATGAGATTGCGATAGCCTGATTGATTCCTTATTAGAAGAGTATCTGCTAGAGAACAGAATTGATGAAAAAAAACCTACTGTTTTTTAAAACAACTTAATCCCATTATTCCTAACATCTTTGGGGTGCCTAAGGTATTTTATTTATTTATTTATTTATTTATTTGCAGTTGGTTTACCAGGATAGTCCATTGGGTCAAATAACCCGTTTTCAATGGAGTCCTGGGGAGAAAAGCTCCAGAACTAAGTATGTTACAAAAAGTGATTCATACTAGTTGTACAAAAACTATAACAAATTACAAATTATATAATAATCCAAAGTATTTTGACACCAGTAAACAATTTCAAATGAACACAGAAGAAATAACTATGAAAGAACATTAGATAAAATTAATAGATTATAGATTATAAAGAATAATGCATGAAAAATTTTGAGTTTATAACATATTCAAAATACTGAATCAAGTTTCTGAGAAATAACAGAAATTTATGAAGGAAGTACTTAGGAGGTGAGGGCTAGTGCGGTTTTCCCTATAAGGTGAAATGATAATGTATATTAGTTATGAGTAAATAATCAGAAAAAAAAAATGCAAGAGGAATCAAGGCAAAGAAGGAAGATGGCAACTGCAAGTAAATTAGCTATGTGGGATGGGAGCAAAAGCATTCCCACTTGGATACTAGGTGGGAATGAAGAGATCTTTTAAAAATAAAGTGGTTGGGGGTGGTGCGGATGGATGATGGTAGAGAGTTCCAAAGGCGGGCAAGGACAAAAGATAGAAGATTTTTCCCTGGGGGACGAGTGGGTTTATAGATTTCTAATAGATTTTGATTGTTGGACCTCAATATTCTATCAGGAAGGTGCATTTTAAAAGCTGATGAAAGGGAGGGACAGAGAGAGGAGTTGAAAATGAGTTTGTGAGCAAGAGTTAGTTGAGTGTATGTGAGATAGTTAGGAAGCTCTAGCCATTTTAGTATATGGAGAGAGGAACAGTGGTGTGAGGAGGACTTGTGGTTGGTAGCAAACTTGGCGATTTTGTTATAGCAAGAAGAAAGTTGGGTTTTTAGGGAGGACTGTAGATTAGTTAGGAGTGGGGCTCCATAGAGAAGGGAGGGGATAAGAAATGAAGTAGAGAGAGTGATTTTGGCAGCAGGTGTGAGATATTTATTTTGCCGGTACAGCATACCAAGTTTTTGGTGTTTTTTTTTTTGATATTTAGCTGTAGGTGAGAATTAAATTTGAGTTGGTTATCAATTTGGACCCCAAGTAGCTTGGTCTCTGACATTAGTTCCAGAGGTGAATTATTTTGACTAGTGATAGAGAATGTGTTTGTGTTAAAGAAGACAGCTTTAGAGGGGGAGAATAGCATTAATTTGGTTTTGGAGGCATTGAGAGCAAGATGATTTCTTTTCATCCACAGCTCAGTGGTTGTGAAAGCTTCTTGGGTCAATTTTAGGAGTGAGGGGATAGAAGAGGCAGAGCATATAATAGTGGAATCATCTGCGTATTGGATGAGGTCTGAGAAAGGAATAGAGTTGTGGAAATCATTTATAAATATATTAAAGAGAAGGGGACCCAGTATGGACCCTTGGGGTACCCCAGTAGGGGTATTTAGAAATGAGGAAGTGGCTTTTTTCCATATTACTGCTTGATATCTGTTAGATAAGTAGTTGGAGAACCAGTTCAATGATGAGGGAGATAGGTTAAGTCCTGAGAGTTTGGTTAGCAGCAGGTTATGAGAGATAGTGTCAAAGGCCTTAGAGAGGTCGAGTAGTATGGTAGAAACAATTTGGCCAGAGTCACGTGCTTTGTTAATAGTTTGAAGGAAGGAGAGGAGGGCAGTCATAGTACTGTGATTAGGTCTGAATCCATGTTGTGTGGGAGTTAGTAGGTGATTTTCTAAAAGGTAAGGAAGGAGTTGAAGATGAATACATTTTTCTAAAATTTTAGAGATGGGAGACAGGATCGCAATGGGGCGGAAATTAGTAACATTGTTATTGTTGCCCCCTTTGTGCAAAGGGATGATGTAGGCCTTTTTCCAGATTTGGGGTACTGTACTTTCTAGGATTGATTAAAATGCTAATAGGGTAGGAAATTGCATCAGCAGCTATGCTAAGAAAGTAAGAAGGGATGTTATCAGGAGCATTAGTACATGGCTTTAGTTTCCAAAGGAGTTTCTTTATAGTGGAAGTGGGTATAGGTTTGAATGAGAAAGAGGGAGAGTGTGTGGGGGGGGGGAGTTAGGGGCAGATGAAGATAATGAAGTAGTTAGAGTAGGAGAAAAAGTGGAGGGAGAAGAGTTGGTCAATGGAGATGTGGGGGTGGTGGTGGTGCTGGGTGGAGTATTGCGGAGAGAGGGTGAGAGTGTAGTGGTATTAGAGAAGGATGATGTTAATCTGGAAATGGATTCAATGAAAAAATTATTAAATTGTGCAGTCAGATCTAGGTCGGGAGCGTTTGGGTCTGGGGTAGGGGTATTTTGTTTACTAGGGTTGAGGAGAGTAGAGATACCTTTCCAGAATTTCTGAGGGTTTGATTTACTGCTATTTTGGAGTGTGGAGAAGTAGTTTTGTCGATCGGAAATTATGAGTTTCTTTACCCTGTTTCTGAGAATTTTATATTCATTTTGGACTAGGGGGGATTTGGTTTTCTGGTAATGTGCCCAGACTTTATCTCTGTGTCGCATGGATGCAAGTGTATTTTTGGACAGCCAGGGGGCTGTTTTAGTTTTAATTCTCTTAGTCCTTAAGGGTGCATGAGAATCAAGTATTTGTAGGAAAATTGAGTTGAAGTGGGCAACTGCGTTGTCTAGAGATAAAGTTTTTAGGCAGTTCCAATTTATGGATTTTAGAGAGTTTGAGAAGCTTGTAGGATCAAACTTTTTTTGGTTGCAAATAGTAATACAATTATGGGTACGGTGCAAGAGTAATGGGAGTCGTTGTGTGAAGATGGGTATGTGATCACCAAGGGGATCAGGTAGGGTACCACTGTCAGAGAAATAGTGGGGGTGAGAGAGTAGAATCCAGTCTAGAATCCAGTCTAGAATACTGCCATTAGAGGGGTTTTTAGAGGGGTATGTTGTGGAGTTGATAAGTTGTGAAAAGTTGTAGAGGTTGATATTAAGAGGGTTTTTAGAGGACTGAATGGAGGCCCAGTTAATATTCATATCACCAAGTATTATTGTTTCATTGCTAATGTTGTTAGAGAGCCAGGAAAGGATATCTTCAAGTGTAGAAATATTCTCTCCTGGGGGGATATAGAGTGAGGCTATACAAATGTGTTTATGTGAGTTAATTTGGAGAGATGTGAGGAGTAGTTCAGCATTTTTGAATTGTGGAATGAGTTTGTTATAGGGGGTAACTGACAATGAGGATGAATATAGGAGAGCTACTCCACCTCCTTTTCTATGGGGCCTGTCTTGTCTAATGATTGAATAGTTTGGCGGAATTATTTCAGAGTCTTTTATATAGGGTTTTAACCAAGTTTCTGAGATTGTTAGGATATCCGGTTTATTATGAACAAGCCAGGCATGAAAGTTTGGAACTTTGTTTACTATACTTTGGGAGTTGAAGGAAGTAAATAAAATCGACTTGTCTGTAGAGGAAACTGTGGAGGGGCCAGGGTTGGGATGGATATCACCGGATAGTAGAGTAGAAAATAGATATAAGAGTGGCTTAGAGAGGTAGATGGACAGTTTGTTAGGTAGATTGGATTCTATTGTGGATTTAAGGAATCTGATAGTAACAATGGGAGAAAAATGTTTTTGAAGGGTAATGTATTTGTATGGGAAGAGTAGGAGGTTATTTATAGGATATAGATGTGAAGAAATAGGAGTGTGTGAGTCTGGTAGAGTAGAGTTAAGGTGGTTGGTAACGTGGAGAGGTCGTGCATGGTGAAAGTTAAAGGGTTGGGCGATGTAGTAAAGATAGGATATAGTCAGGAGAAGTAGAAATAAGGAAATGAATGAGGATTTTGTAGGCATGATGGAATGTGGAATATGTAGAGTTGATATGCTGTTGATAAAATATCTATGAATACAAGAGAGTTATGTTTGTATAGGACCAGGTAAAGTTTAGGAGTATAAGAGTAGAAGTGGGAAATAGAGTGGGGTTGGATTGGGTGTGGTTTAGGAGTGGGGTGGAGTGTAGTGCATGTAGAGAGGAATTTTACTGGTTAGGAGGGATAGCTGTGGTGGGTAAGTAAAGATTTTATGGGCAGAAAGAGGGAGGGGTAGATGTTCAGATAATGTGGTTGGTTGGATAAGAATTTCTGTGGGTGTGCCTATGGGGGAAATAAAGTTAGATGCACTGGGGGTGGGTGGGATTTGGGGGTAGGGTAGGGGAGCGGAGTGAGCCCGCAGGGCGAACGGAGTGGGAAGAATCAAAGAGGTCTGGAGAGGATGTTCGTGAGAGTCTATCAGTAAAGTGTTGTTTGCAGAGGGGTAAGTTAGAATGGAAGAAAGACCTGGGTGTGTTGGGTGAGAGTGAACTATGAGAAACTAGAGAGAGTGAGTAGGAAAAGAGATGTTACAGCTAGAGTGAACTAATAGAGTTTAGGAGATACAGTGAGAAGGAGGAAGGTTAGAGCTTTGAGAGAATACCTACAATACATACAATGAAGTCTATTTGGGGGAGGGAGTCACCGAGTGGATAGGTACAAAAATACGCCTTACTCCACTAGGATATACTCGGGCCAAGTAGAACTAAAGAAGAAAGTGGTTAGTGTAGGTGGGGGGGGGAAGAGAACATAGAGACTAGAATAAGGGATATTTAAGGCTGCTGGCTATCCTGGCAGAGGAGTGTACTAAAAAACAGCTATCAAGGCTGAAACAGTAAGGTAGTAAGGTTCAGCAGCAGTTACACATACTTCCTTAGCTTCTTCTTGGTGCAAAGTCCAAAAAAAAGGGAGATGAGGCAGCAGAGTAGGTTGCTTTTGCTTGAGCAATTAAGGTAGCTGTAATAATTAGGTAGGTTTGAGGTGTCCTCACGGGCTTAGGTCACAGGGGTAACTCAGGGAAGAAAGTTCCTTAGCTTCTTCTTGGTGCAAAGTCCAAAAAAAAGGGAGATGAGGCAGCAGAGTAGGTTGCTTTTCCTTGAGCAATTAAGGTAGCTGTAATAATTAGGTAGGTTTGAGGTGTCCTCATGGGCTTAGGTCACAGGGGTAACTCAGGGAAGAAAGTTCCTTAGCTTCTTCTTGGTGCAAAGTCCAAAAAAAAGGGAGATGAGGCAGCAGAGTAGGTTGCTTTTGCTTGAGCAATTAAGGTAGCTGTAATATTTAGGTAGGTTTGAGGTGTCCTCACGGGCTTAGGTCACAGGGGTAACTCAGGGAAGAAAGTTCCTTAGCTTCTTCTTGGTGCAAAGTCCAAAAAAAAGGGAGATGAGGCAGCAGAGTAGGTTGCTTTTGCTTGAGCAATTAAGGTAGCTGTAATAATTAGGTAGGTTTGAGGTGTCCTCACGGGCTTAGGTCACAGGGGTAACTCAGGAAGAAAGTTCCTTAGCTTCTTCTTGGTGCAAAGTCCAAAAAAAAGGGAGATGAGGCAGCAGAGTAGGTTGCTTTTGCTTGAGCAATTAAGGTAGCTGTAATAATTAGGTAGGTTTGAGGTGTCCTCATGGGCTTAGGTCACAGGGGTAACTCAGGGAAGAAAGTTCCTTAGCTTCTTCTTGGTGCAAAGTCCAAAAAAAAGGGAGATGAGGCAGCAGAGTAGGTTGCTTTTGCTTGAGCAATTAAGGTAGCTGTAATATTTAGGTAGGTTTGAGGTGTCCTCACGGGCTTAGGTCACAGGGGTAACTCAGGGAAGAAAGTTCCTTAGCTTCTTCTTGGTGCAAAGTCCAAAAAAGGGAGATGAGGCAGCAGAGTAGGTTGCTTTGCTTGAGCAATTAAGGTAGCTGTAATAATTAGGTAGGTTTGAGGTGTCCTCACGGGCTTAGGTCACAGGGGTAACTCAGAGAAGAAAGTTCCTTAGCTTCTTCTTGGTGCAAAGTCCAAAAAGGGAGATGAGGCAGCAGAGTAGGTTGCTTTTGCTTGAGCAATTAAGGTAGCTGTAATAATTAGGTAGGTTTGAGGTGTCCTCACGGGCTTAGGTCACAGGGGTAACTCAGGGAAGAAAGTTCCTTAGCTTCTTCTTGGTGCAAAGTCCAAAAAAAAGGGAGATGAGGCAGCAGAGTAGGTTGCTTTTGCTTGAGCAATTAAGGTAGCTGTAATAATTAGGTAGGTTTGAGGTGTCCTCACGGGCTTAGGTCACAGGGGTAACTCAGGGAAGAAAGCTCCTTAGCTTCTTCTTGGTGCAAAGTCCAAAAAAAGGGAGATGAGGCAGCAGAGTAGGTTGCTTTTGCTTGAGCAATTAAGGTAGCTGTAATAATTAGGTAGGTTTGAGGTGTCCTCACGGGCTTAGGTCACAGCGGTAACTCAGGGAAGAAAGTTCCTTAGCTTCTTCTTGGTGCAAAGTCCAAAAAAAAGGGAGATGAGGCAGCAGAGTAGGTTGCTTTTGCTTGAGCAATTAAGGTAGCTGTAATAATTAGGTAGGTTTGAGGTACATAAATGTGTTAAAGATCCTCCTTTTAGACCGATTGTTTCTGCCAGGGGTTCTAAAACTCAGCCCTTGGTAGTATACATTGATTACTGGACAAAATAAATTGTATTCAAGATGGACCATTTAATCAAGGGCTCCTGGGAATTTCTGAGCAAGTTAACCCATGAGGTATGGAAAGACAACCTGGGTTTTCTTACTTTTGATGTTAGAGAGTTATTTACTAGTATTCCGAGATATGAAGGGCATCAGTATTTTAGTGACAGTATTAATAAGTTTTCTACCATGTCTAGTGACACAATTCAACTGATTTTGGAACTTATGGAAGTGGTGCTTGATCACAATTATATAAACTTTCAAGGTGAACACTACCAACAGACCAGTGGGGTAGCAATGGGGGCAGCGTGTGCCCCCATTTATGCTAATTTGGTTATGTTGGAGTGGGAACATCGGTATGTATTTAAGAGCCCTTACACAAACAATATGCATCTGTATGTGAGATTTTTGGATAATATATTTGTTTTGTGGGAGGGGGGCAAGGAGAGTGTGGACTCCTTTATGCAATATTTAAATGTGTACCACTTTTTTTAAATTTTACTTATGCATGGGACAAGGAAAGCATAAATTACTTGGACACCACTATTTTCCAGACTAAGGAAGGTTTTAAGTCCAGAATATATAGAAAAAATACAAGGTGTAATAGTTATTTACACTACACCAGTAATCATCCCACATTTCAGAAAAAAAGTTTGATTAAGGGGCAAGCAGTGCACATTGCTAGAATGACCTCAGAAAGGAAAGACCTTGAAGGAGAACTTAAAAACCTAGGAGACATGTTTTTGGAGGGGGGATACCCTGGGGACATAGTTCAAGGTGTCCTTGAGGAAGTATACAGAGGGTGGGGTACCAGATATAAGGCCCTTTTGGGAAAGCCTTTGGATGAACTTAATAAACAAGGAAAAAAACAATAAATACCAAAATGTATGTGCAACGGAATTCAATGGCTTTACAGGATCTTTTATGAATATTATACAGGCAAATTGGAGCATGCTTAAGGTAATCAAAGAATTACATGAAGTGGTGGGACATGTGCCCATATTTTCTTTCAGGACTGGAAAGAATTTTAAAAGAGAATTTGAACAATTGGAAGTTCCCAATTTTCATATTAAAAAGGCTACTAGCTCATGTGGAAGCTGTAAGCAGTGCCCATATATTATTAAGGAAGATAGTATATGCCTACAAAATGGATTGAACGACAAAGTATGGTTCTGTAAAGGTAATTGTAATACAAAAATGTTAGTGTATCTGGCCGTATGCGGAGGATGCCCTGCATTTTATGTAGGAAATACAGAAAGGGCTTTTAAGGACAGGATGTATGAACGCCTCAGTGACATTGAATCCAAGAAAGAGACCAGTGCACTATATAAACATTCAGTCAACTGTACTTCTTTTAATGGTTTTAAATTTGGGATAATAGATGTTGTCAAAGTTAACCCGAGGGGAGGAGATATGAAAAATGTGTTATTTAATAGAGAATTGAAGTGGCAACTTAGGTTAAAGTCTAACTTACATCCCTGTTTAAATGAGTATATTACTATTAAGCTTGTATTAATGTTTAGAGCTTCACAAATTTAATAACCCCACCACTATTTTTATATATTTTAAGTAGGTTTTGACAGTGTGTTACAACATTTCTATGGGTTTATGAATGTTTCTTAGTGTTTTTTAAGTGTTTTTACATACTAATTCTTCAACAGTAATTTAATTGTTATTTTGTTTTTAAATGTTAATTGGATGTAATTGAATATGATATAAACAGGATGAAATGTAAAACGGGGGTATCTGATGAAGTCTTGTACACAAGACGAAAGTGCTAATCTTGCCTGTTATTAAAGAAGTTTGTTACTGAGGGACTGGACCTTCACTCCTTTTTTGTGGTAGAGTCACAAAGTAGACAAATGGAAACTGAGTGACTTGAACCCTGGATCACAGAAAGCTTGCGAACAACTCATAGCCTTAAAGTATATTGGTCATGTTCTGAAGCATTATTATGTTACAACTACTTTAATTTCCAGTTATATTCCACATATTAATGTCGCAAGTGACTTTGCAAACAATGAAGATTATAGTATATTATTTGCTTTTTTTAGTTTCGTGGTTTACTCAGGTTTCTGTATAACCACACCACAAAATGATGTCATGGTAGGCATTGGATGATGATTTACATAAACTGCAAAGCATTATTAGTAGGAAAAATAACTTACATATTTAGAAGAACAGCTTCTTGTATTATAGAGTCACTACTTCATCATCATGATGTTATTTCTCATATTAAGGTGTTTCACCTGCAAGACCTAGTTGGTATTGTCTTTTTAGAATACAAGAAACTCTTACTAATACAGTTAATGTGAAAATATAGTAGGCGATACATTAATTTTGGTATTGGGACTATGTGGGTTCAGTCTGTTATGCTGTCAGGGAAGAGATTTTTAGGTCTAAGAAAATTTTCAAGGGACTCTCCTTATCAACAAAATAAAAGGCAGAAATAGTACACTTTTTGCATCAAAAACTACATAATCTACACTTAATATGGTAAGGAAGTCATACCTCTCTCTAAGGGGTTTTACTCACATTAGCTACAAAAAGTGTCCAATACACTTTAACCTTCTGTACTAATGTCACACAGGCTAATGAGAAGCATGCAGGCCTATTCCACATTTTCCTACATCTAGAATGAACCTACTTTGTTTCACACAACTAATTAATAGCCCCATACATTATAGCAAGATATCAAATAACTTATTAGACTAGATCCTAGTATCAGACCCTAGCAAATTCACCACTACAGGTACAATGTTAGACTCTCTCAATGACAATCTCCAAATTTATACAATCAGATATCCCATGCATCCACTCAAACAGCATGTTTATAAAATTAAATGCAACCTGTCCATGTTTAACCCAGAAATATTCATTATTGTCCTGTTACCTATCAACTAGAACATTCTAAAAATCATTCCATTAGATGATGCTGTAAATTAATTCAGTGCAGCTTTTCTAAATATCCTAAATAGCCTTGCACCCACTAGAAGGAAGAGACTAAAAGCAAATAATGCAATATGGATTTCCAGAAAGAGTAAAACGAAAATGATGCAGCAGGACAGAGCAAATGAGTGGAAAGAATTTGCAAAAATATAAAAGAACACAATATCTCTAAAACTTCAGATGCTCCACAGTCATCCTAAACAGCAAATTTCTTAAGACAGTGGTTCCCAAACTGTTTTGATTCTCGGCTCTCTTGCTGAATCCAGGTTTTCCCAAGGTGCCCCCTGCGGCGCACACAAAGTGCATATTTCATTTATTTATTTATTTGACATTTGTTTAACGAGGCTGCCCGACTGGACTAGGAGACCTGGGGAGAAAACTCAAAAGTACAATAAAAAGACAATTACCAAAAAAAAGTGTACATGCCGCTTAACAGCATAACACTGATCTACTGTGGTTGAGAGGTAAGCAAACCTAATGGCAACCTTATTAACTTTAAGTTTATAAGAGCAATATTTAAAATCTGTCCCTATTACTTGGTTCTGTCCAGCATACCTCTCAACTGTATAGATTTTTGCAGAATGTCCAGATTTTTGTCTCATATTTTTTATCTTTTTTTCATAAAATTGTTGTTTTCTGGCAAATCACGTTCAGATCATTGAGGTTGAAGTCAGAAAATAATGACAGACAGTTGAATTTCATACTTCATACCCTTCAGAAAATTCATGCTAATGCAAAACCTGCATTTCTATCAACTTTCTAAGTTTGTGAGATCAGTACTTAAACGTGTCCCTATTTTGTGCCTTTGTACTCCCACTATTTTTGGCATGGTCCAGATTTCTTGATTTAAGAGGGTGAGAGGTATGTGTCCAGTGGTATGGTCCAGACTTACACAGACCTCATTGCTGCTGCTGCCAGGGATCACTCTCTCCCTCCATGGCACGTGCACACACACACACACACACACACACACACACACACACACACACACACACACACACACACACACACACACAGAGTCACTTCCTCATTCATATCTGCATTCACTCACACATCGCTCTCACTCTCTCCCGATCAAACACACACACAGTCACTTCCTCATTCATACCTGTATTCATTCACACATCGCTCTCACTGTCTGTCACAACCACACGCCACACACCCACTTACGCATTCATTCATACATCGCTCTAACTCTCCCGATCTCACACCCACATGCCACACACCCACTTACGCATTCATTCATACATCCCTCTCACTCTTCTGATCTCAGACACACACACACACACACACACACACACACAATCACTTCCTCATTCATACCTGCATTCATTCACATATTGCTTTCACTCTCCCAATCTCACACATACACACACAGCCACTTCCTCATTCATGCCTGCATTCATTCACACACACACAGCCACTTTCTCATTTATACCTGCATTCACTCACACATCGCTCTCACTCTCCCAATCTTTCACGCACACACACACACACACACACACACACACACACACACACACACACACACACACAGCCACTTCTTCATTCATTCCTGCATTCACTCACACATCGCTCTCACTCTTCCGATCTCTCTCACACAGACTCTTTTGCGTTTATGCATGCATTCACTCACACACACAGACAGACACACTCATACAAGCATTCACCTATCTGATGGCCCAGTTCCAAGTGCTCCACGGCCCGGTACTGGTCCATGGCCCAGTGGTTGGGGACCGCTACTATACTTGACGCCAGTTCTGCTAAAAAGCTACAATGTAGGTCTAGACTTAGTTCGCCACAAACTAATAAGCTTAGCCACAAAATAAACTGCAAACTGTTTGTGGTTTATTTTGCAGCTAAGTTTATTGGTTCACTGCACCCCTGTGAGGAAGCCACCGCTCCCCAGGGTGCTGCGGCACACACTTTGGGAACCTAAGGTTTAAGACAAAAAACTATACTATAATAATGCTCAGAACAATAGTAAACACAACTCTAACAATTCTGGTCAGCCATTACGAAAATCTTACATCTTAGCCAAGAATTTAACCCTAACCCCTCTCACAATAATTCACTACTTGAAACTGCAATTGAATTCATCTTTTATTTCATAGATAGTATAGTGTCCCTAACCAAGGATTCCTCAACATCCAATAACAACTCTACCCAATTACGACATATCATCACATCCATTTTCACCTTCAAACCTGTGCCCACATCCTATATAAAACTACTCTTAAACTCAAGCCATGCTCTACTTCAGCTGATGACCTACCAAGCGAGTATCTTAAAATTGTAGCCAATAGCATTGCCTATCTTACCTCAATCCTATTAAAAGGTTGGTCCAGGAATCCCACCTTCCCCTTCTCTGTGGAAAAAATCACACATTATCCCTGTACACATAGGAGAAAATTCAATCGACATCTACAGCAATCATACCCTCCCCCCCCTCTGAAATACTTGAAAAATGTGTTCAAAAACAATTGCTAAACTATCTCCTGCAGGAAGATCTCCTATCCCCATATAACATGGCTTATATCCCTCTGATAATACTAACACTACACTTCTAACCTTTCTAGATACTGTCAATAAAGTGAGAGATAACATCAAACTAGTCTCCTCTAGACAAGTCTTCATCATGGTTTGTCACACCAAACTTCTACTTCAAATGTTGTCACATGGTCTATCTCAGTCCCCCTTCCATGGTTCAAGAGCTACCTGTCCAATAGGTATCAATCAGTAAATGGCACTCCACCCTCTCTCCATACCTCTCAGTCACCACAAATGTACCACAAGACTCTATCCCTGTTCTCCTCCTCTTTAACATTCTCACCAACAACCTCCACACATCCACACAGCAGGCCTCCCTAATATAATATGCAGATGACTCCACACTCATATGCACATCTGACAACTTGGTACATCTCCAAAAAACTACTCAGGAAGCTTTAATAGCCACTGCAACACGGCTTTCTAACTCACAATTCATGCTCAACCCCCCCCCCAAAAAAAACGTCTTTGTTCTCCCCAAATCCCTCTCTCGTGAAAAAACAAAATTTACAGTCCTGCCCTTCTCTTAACAATGCAATCATAGAAGTCATGTCTCACAGCAAATTACTAGGAATGATAATGGATGATAACATTAAATTTGACCTGCATATACAAACTTGCTTAGAAATATCACCAAAAACTAAAAAAATGTTTTACAGAGCCAGAAACTTTCTCACCAACACAACTAAAACTAGACGTACCACTACTTACTTCCTCCCCTCACTATTTTATGGCACTCCCATCCTTACTAACCTCCAGGTATCACAACAAGCAAAACTTGAACAATGTTGTAATAATTTGGCTAAATTTGTAGCAAATACCCCTTTATAGCACTAAAAAGGCTAAATTGTTTAGAACTACTCCATCAACTTATATATACACAACTTTTTACCACATATAAAATTATCCAGCATCCATTTGTTTGTCCAGCACTAAATACCATTCTACACAATTATGTTTCCACTCGGTCATTACAATCCAATTACCAAAAAACCCTCTCTGTCCACAAACCTATCAGATCTGTTTGTCATGGTCTGTATTCATGCCATATTACTGAAGCCTGGAGCTCCTTACATATTTCCGTCAGGTCATCACCCTTCATTTAGCCCTTTAAAACCATTTTAAAAGACTTCCTAGCCAAAATATTACTCTCTTCTTGTTCATCTCCTAGATAAACTATATCCCTAGATGTGAACAAGACCTGTTCATACCTAGGAATCTCCTTGCTCCCCCTTCTTCGCTTACTTTAATTAATTTCTTTCCCCTGACTTGCTGTCTAAATATGCCATAAACCTGTTTTTCCTCCCACTTCATATTACAGTTCCTGTTTGAATTAAATTAACTTGCCTTTAATTTCTGTATACCGGCTTGTTATATAACTTGTAACTTTTCTTAACTTAAACTGTAGATTTTTTTACTGTTTTTATTGTATTATTGCTGAAGATTGTAAAATTAGTTTTTAATGTTTTTGCAATACTTTGGATCTTTTCTCCCTTGACCTCTGCTGAAAGTGGGCACCTACCCAGTCAGACTTTCCCTGTAAACAAACGTCAATAAATAAATAAAAATTGTTATGGCCTCAGCATGTCAGAAAACATAAGTGTACATTAGTGGAGCATGCCAATGAACACTTAAAAATCAGCAGTGCAGCTCGTTGAAGACCATGGGCCTTTTTCAGGGAAGAGAGTGCATCAGCAGTGCAGGTATTACATATGGGAAAGCCCATATGTCTGCAGTTCCACTCTCTGACATACAAGAGGGCTAATACACTGGCTCACTATTGAGAATCATCACCCTTGGTGATGGTTGGGCATCTGCCCAGTGTATTTGTATTTGTCTTTGTTCCCTTCATACATGGGGGAACAACTGTAAATGCAGTTTTTCAAAATACTCTGTGCACGTGTACACATTCTGCCCATATCAGCTCTACTGTTGAAGGCATGACAGAACATTACTTCTCATGTCTGCAGTAGTATGGCTGGCTTCGAGGTGGTAGTATGTATCAGACCTGGGCCAGGCACAGGTAATGGGGTTTATTAACACAGACCATGTATGAATTGCATTACCTGTATATGGCATGGAATGCTACGTAAGGTGTTATGATTCTGGCAGAGCAGCCAGCAGGTCCTAGAAGTACTCTTCCTCATATGATATTAATATGGGGGTGGTACTGAAAATTAGGTTTGGGTAACACTGCAGGACAGCAGTGATCCTTCCCAGCACTGCCTTAGAGCTTCTAGAATCCAAGCTAGTATACATCAATTTTATGGAATTTAACTTAACAAAATGAATCCCAAAGATTGATCAAGCCAAACTACTGTGCTAACCTGCTAAGAGAAGCTAAGTATCTGAGTGGTACAAATTATATGCCATTGAACATAAATGGTTGCCCATTTCCTAAACTGATCCACAACCTGTTTATAATAATTCATAATGGGGGTTAGCTTAATGGTTAATGCTTAGCTTGTTTACCTGACAGGCACAAGGTACAGGGTTTGATTTTCACCTTGGGGAAGCATGGCTAGCCCCAAAAAGATGCAGTGGAGTCATTAGCCTACTAATCACCTATGAACCTATAATAGTCACAGACAGAATTTATGATACTGTTTCCTGGATTATTTCCTTTATTTAAGTTTTTTGTCAAGACATGGGGGATTTAAAACATATCTTATGGGATTGCCAACAGGTAACATTACTAAGGAGTCCCAGGGTTAAAAACATAAATTTAGCTTAATTTTTTTCCTTTGGTAATGAAGACTGGGAATTCTTTATCTTGCTTTTACATATAAATTAATGTTGAATTTGGAAAGACAGAAAATGGCTTATAAGAAATGCATTACCTTTTCTCTGAAGTTTTCTACAAACCTTAGATTATCCAGTAACATCAAATGTTAATAATAGCTCAAATTTATGAAAAAAACTTGATTTGTTCAACCCCTTTTGCTTTAATTTTTGCCCTAGAACTTGGCTAAGCAATCTATATGGAGGCACAAAGCAAACCATCTCAAATCATAGTAACTTTCCATCTGACCAAAACACTTCTGGCACAAAGTCACTCTGCTCACTGGATGCAAATTCTCTGACAACAAATCCTATTTAAGCCTAAGAGAGACTAGTCAAGGACAATCACCTGCTCTGACTTTGTCAAAACATTTAGGAATCTTCCCCAGACTACCTATGACATCTCCACAACTCTCTTCTCTCTCACAGAGCCCCCCACCCCTTTCTACTTCAAAAAACAAAATTACATAAAAAAATCAGTGGGTTACTTGAAGATATGGCCACAGTGTCTCCTAAGGTTCAGACCACATTTTCCCTGTTTTATCTTCCACTCCAGAGAATTTCTAATTCAGCCTCTTCATGACACTGATCACCTTTGCCTGACACAAAATATAATGCCAAACATCTGGAAAGCAGCACTTAATACACCCTACACAAACAACCTAAACCTCAGAATACCTCAGATTTCATTCTATTTCCATCCTATCCACTCTTGGAAAGGTACTAGGAAAAATAATTTACACCCAACTCTCAAGCTACATTTAACCCAATAATGTATCCTTACCCTAAAACAGCATGGATTCTGGACAGGTCATAGTACAATGATGGTACTTTGGAGCCTAACTGACAACATTTTCCCAAACATTGACAAAAGTAATTTGAAAGGTACAATATTCACTGGCCTCATTAAAGTCTTTAACCTTTTCAACCACCAACACATACTTCACTTACTGTCTTCAGAACTTTGGCATTTAATTTAGCCTCCTCCTTTCAGCCCACACCTCTTTCAGTGAGAGTATCCCAGCGTTGTATCCCAGCTCCTCCTCTCTATTTTCATTAACAAACTACATCATGACCTTCCTACTCTACAACTTATCCTCTGCGCTGATACCATGGTACTTCTTAAGGCCAGCACCACCTTCTTTACAATTGCAGTACAACTGCAAAATTACTTTAACTCCCTCAATTCCATGATTATTAACCACAAACTAATACTTAACCTTACAAAAGCAGAAAAGCATGCTATTTGGCACCACCCACAAAATTATAAAAAAAAAATCACAAAAGCCAATCCATAAATCCTTTGTGGCCCACCAATAAAGACAACCAACTCCTTCAATTACTTTGGTTTGTAGCAAAACTAGTCCCTAAAATTCCATGCTGATATTGAGAAATCAAGGGCAAAAGTCATCTCACTTCTCTTCTGGGTAACAAAGATCTCACCCTACCTAGTCAACTCAGCCAGGACAACTATAAAAATAAACAGCACCTGGAACGGTCGACAATATAGAATAACACCAATATCCACTCTCAGTCAGTAGTTCTGAGGAAGTCTACATAGAGTAGTTGAAAGCGCTTAACTCTGATGTATGTTTTGGATTCTAGCTTGTTTTATTTTTAATAAACGTATTTTGTTCAGCAAGAAGTGTTCGGTGCTGCTGCTACTACAGGACAACTATAGGCAGAGGAGTCCATCTGGCCCATCGTAAATATGGATTACCCATAGTAATCGTATACTCTAAGAAAACCTGCTCCATACTACAGATTATAAAAAACAAAATATGCCCCTTCATCACTAACTCACCCTCTAATTAGAATTGCTGCCTCTCTGTCACAAAAGCAAATGTGCTCCCAGTGTAGCATAGAGTAGATCTACTACTAGGGTCTCTCATCTTCAGACTTCTCAACCTAACTCATTCCCACCACTAATTGCTAAACTTATTAAACACACATACTACAACCTCAAAAATTTCTCTCAAACAACCTCCCACTCCAACCCTCACAAACCAGGCTACATTTCAGTGAGCACTCTTTCTCCAGCCATGATCCTAAAATATGGGAATCCCTCCCCTCCCACCTTAAGGAACAACAATCCCTCTCCACACCTTCAGAGACAAATTTAAAAAATTCCTCCACAACAAATGAAACTGTACCTACCAGACAGCAGGCCACATCATGTAAGGGTCTCTCAACCTCTAGCCTTACTCTCTCTCACCTACTATCACCTCTTAACTTCACCTGTCCCACCCTCCCTGCCCTGACTCTCATTACCCCTCAGCATTTCCACCATGATGTAAACCTGAAATATTAATCATGTAAAACTGTAAAATGTACATTTTTCTCATAATTGTTGCTACATCTATTAACTACTTCTGTTCAGATTTTGTTTATATATATATATATATATATATATATATATATATATATATATATATAAAGAGAGAGAGAGACATATGCCTCACTTATTGTGAAGTATACAAAAAAAACATTTTATTAGCATACACACTATGTCCTATGCTGCGTGATCACTGTTTCTTGTCAGCATTATATCTGCAGTCCCCCTTCATATTTTCTGATCTAATTAATGAATACTTTTATTTTGATATAAATGTGAGTACCTAGCTTGTGATATAAAATTTGATTATTTAATCCAGACTTTTTTTTATCACAGAGACTGTTTGGAGGCTGAGAGCAATGCCTGCTCTTCTGTTGCATATTTTTTTCATTCTGTGAATGTTCCAGGTTTTTGCAGTTTTTTTTTTATTTTTTGAATTTACCTTTGTTTTTTATGTCAACCTTGTATCTAGTCATAAATGCAGAAACTAAAATTTTAACAGAACTCAGAGAAAGCATCCTAATCAGATTTATCTGGGTCAGTGAAGGCAGTCCTCTACACTGTTTTCATAAGTACAGTTTTTCTTGTATCATAGCCCCACTGCTGGCGTTTAAGAACAGTATATTTATGACTGAGAATGACCTTAACTACTAGGTTAAAGATGATGTGGTCTATGATATAGCCATGGGAAGACAGCAGAAAGATCTTAGGTTTGCTAATATGCTATCTATTACCACACCTAGCTAGATTTCATACTATTTGCTCCAATTTGCTTTGATTTACAAAGTCAACTAATATTTGGACGTACTCCTCTGGTGTTTCATCGTTTAACCCGAGTGCTGTACTGGTAGTTAAAATTTCTCATTATGTTGCATTTTTACTGACTGTTTTTTAAATTCTGGTTTAGTCAGAAAAGCATTTTATTCTGTACAGGCAATGTTTTGTATAGTATTATTTTCAATAGCAGCAAAATATACTATAGTATAAGTAATTTCTAATTCTGTGTTGCTTTCTTGGTTTATGGGTTTCAGGAATTGTTTTATAAAAATCACTGATACATATCCCATTGGATCTGTAGCAGTAAAAGGATCTATACTCTAGATCTTCTGGTATGCATTATGGATATTTAAACCAGATTTCAATAATGGTACAGATATCAACATATTCCAGAGAAAAGCTTCTAAATCATCCATTTTGTTATTTTAAATTACAAACATGCACACAAATACAGAGAAAGCCCTCTGTTTAAGCATTGTTAGAATCACTCAAACCCAAGACCTCCAGCATACCCTGCTAGCATCACTGCCTTTCATTTCTATGATTCTAAAAGTGCCTTAAGCAGAGGGCTTTCTCAGTATGTTTTTGTAATTTAGAGTGTTTCTAGCTTAAAGGAAAAAAGTGTTAAGCAAAAACTCAATACCCATCTCTCCAGAGGCTCTTATTGGTTCATCATCAGTGACATCAGCATTGGATACTGGAGGCTCTTGTTAGTTCATCATCAGTGGCATCAGCATGGGATACTGGAGACTCTTGTTGGTTCATCGTCAGTGACATCAGCATGGGATACTGGAGGTTCTTGTTGGTTCATTGTCAGTGACATCAGCATGGGATACTGGAGGTCTTGAGCTCAAGTCCCAAATGACAGCTAATGTTATCCTTTGACTTCTGTGATTCTATTTACTGTTGAAATTTTCAGCATTTTTAGTCACCATAAAAATGTATACTCTGTTATGTTTTTCCCAGCCTTTAATCCCTCCCTAGTTTCTCTCCTTTGCGCTTCTCAGCAACATTCCCTCCATACTTTATTTATCCACTCTCCTCACACCCAATCAGAAGTTAGCTCCATCCTTCTCCAGTCATCAGCCACACATCAATAATAACAACAATATCACAAAACTACCACCCCCACAGCTACTGTCTCCCCCTTTACATTCTACTATCCCACTTCATAAAGATTAGAACCATAGAGATAGAAACATAAGTGGACTGAATGCAAACAGATACACCCCCCCCCCAGGCTCAGATAAGCTTGCCCCTTGGTTGATTCACCTTTATAAGGACTTCATCTCCCACCCTCTCGCTCACATATACAACCTCTGCTTAACTAATAAGATTATGCCTCAGACATGGAAAACAGCAATAGTCACAACCATTCCAAACCTATTCAAGCCAACTACTGTTTTGCAATACCATCCTATCTCATTACTTCCCACTTTAGGTAAAATACTGCAAAACATTATCTACAACCAAATTACTGCTTATTTATATCAATGCCATCTTCTATCCAGGAAAAGAAACACAGATTTTAGCCTGGATGCAGCACCATAAAGCACTTAACTCTGTTTTCCATATTTATTTACAAACTCTCATCTGATTACCCTCAGATACCTCTAGTTCTTTACGCAGATGACACCGTCATCTACAGGTCAAAGATAACCCACTTTATTATATAAACTCAGCTCCAGGATGACCTCTAAACCCACAACCAATCACTAATAAGCCAGAAAATTATACTCAAGCCCGCAAAAATAAAAGTAATGTTATTTGGAGCCAACCAACCCAACAAAATAGCCAACGCATCCAGCTTTCTTAATATTAAAGATGTTAACAATACCACCCATAGAAACTACCAAATCCTTCAAATACCTAGGTATTTGGCTAGACCAATCTCTTACATTTCAACTACAAGTTCAAAATATACATGAAAAGATCAACACACTGCTCTTCTGGGCAAACAAGCTGTTACTTCTATCCAAGTCAACAAAAACTGTTATAGTTAAAGGCATATTCTTATTTCAACTTGAAAATGGATAACCCATAACAGCTGCAGCCTCAAAGTCACATGCCACCGTCTTGCAAACCATCTCCAATAAAATCTGCTGGTTTATTGCAAACAACCCCATTAATGAACACCACTGCCTAATCCATGCCATAGCTGAATAGTTCCCAGTACATTGGAGAGCCAACCAGGTACTATTCACAAAGCCCTTTCTCCTGAGACATTGTCCCCTCTCACTCATAAACTTTTCACAAACCCCCCACATATAATCTTATGTGTATCTCTCAATCCCAACCCAGCCTACAAACTCCAGAAACTAAACCTCATTGCACTGTCCATGCATTCTCCTTCCTAGCACCTAAACTACACCCCCCCCCCATGACAAATGACTGGTGGCAAGGCCAAGGATTAAAACACAATGCAAAAAGTGCATTATAGTGCCTTATGGGAAAATATTGACCCAAACAAATTACTCCACTGAGAAGACAACCCTAAGAGCTAACCTGGTAGCCAGAGATGAAGGAACATATGCATTCATTAATTTGGCCTTGGACCAATATATAGCTAAAGAAATAAGAAAATCATTCTATGTCGCCCAACTTATAAGTAAAGGTATGGCATCCGGGTCCAAGGAAGTTATAGTACAACTCTACTCAGTCCTTATCAGACCCACTGTTGAATATAATGCCCCCTGAGGCAGGTATCTGACTAGGCATACACAATAGCTGCAATGCCCACAGAGCTTCCTCGCCAACAGAATTCAGGGTATTAACACATTGTCCTATACAGATTGTCTTACATCCCTGTCTCTATACTTGGTATCTGACAGGTTGTTGAGAGGTGATCTGTACTTGACATATAAAGCATCCTTAGATCCAGTCCAGATGGAGCTTTTGCAAATTTGTTGTTGTTGTGTCTTTCGGCTTTTCCCGGTTAGGGGTCGCCACAGCGGAACTCTGGTCCGCTAATGATTGGCAGTAGATTTTTACGTGCCGAGTTGCCAGTTGTGACGTACAACCTTCAACGAAGGTACACCCATTCACGCGTGTCTCCACACAAAAGACACTTTAGCTGAGAATCGAACAGGACAACGTCTTACTGTGAGGCGACAACGCTACCGCAGCACCACCACCGCAGTGAGCAGCACCAGAAACAGTAGATTCAGGCAAAAAAAAACAGAGGATCACTGTTGCAGAAAAAGTTAATTTTTTATAGTTGTGGTACTGAGAATTCAGCAGACATAAGTGAAAATTGTCTAGTGCTGGTAGACATGCCTTGAGATCACAACTCAAAGACTGCATTATGATAAATGTTATATTCTGCAGATAAAGTGATAGCGGGAAAAGTTGGGAGAATAGAGGCAGACAGAGAGTGGCATATAGAAAGAAAAAGAGAAAGGCAAATATATGTTTAGTATATACCAGTTATGATGATAAATATATAAATGTTCTTTGTATCTACTGCAGCTACACATAATAGTACTGCCACTTTAATAAGTAATGTATCCCACGATACATTGAGTCTGACTGGCCAGTTGCTAGTGTGACTGTGATGTGTGAATAAGCACATTATTCTTGCTGTGCTGCTGTTTTGTGTAATATTAAAGTGAGTATTTTACTGCAGATGCTGCTGTAATGTGACATTATTTAACTGCTTATGAAGATGATTGACAAACCAGAGATGCACATCATGACACCAATAAATGTATAAGGAGTCACAATTTGGCTATAGAAAAAGTATAATATATGTAGAAATACAAGATAGTTAACAGTCATAGGTGGAGTCATTTACATTTTCCCTCCACAGACAGAGGGCACCCACTTCTTATTTTCCCCATTTTCTAATGCACCCTAAAACTTTAATCAAAACATCACCAGATAGATTACTGGGATATGAAGTAAACGCTGTCTTTGGTGAGTACGCTTGGCTATTGAAGTTGCGCCTTACAGCACACATAAGACATGTATTATATGAGTATGCCTTTGTGCTGATAACATGGATTATCTTAAAAACGCAGTAGAACTATTTAAGGTAACAAAAGCACACATTGTCACTTAAGCTGGAGGTAGAATTCATAGTCTGTGTACCACTCAACATCTGCGCATTTCAGCATTGTAAACTGTATCCCTGACAGTCTCAGTTTTATGGTTACAGAATTTTCTGCAGAATGTGTACCATGTGACACAGCCTGTCAGTTTAGTGACTCACTGTAATGACATTGCTTTGAAAGTACATTTCCCTCAGTCACCATGCAAGCAAGGTAGTTAATGTGTGTTGCAGATAACTGTGGAAACTGGGATGTGAATTAGCAAACAGGACCAAGGGAAAGAAAAGAATTAACCCTTTAGTATCCAAAATACTACTCTTCTGTGGAAGTGTGTGTGTGTGTGTGTGTGTGTGTGTGTGTGTGTGTGTGTGTGTGTGTGTGTGTGTGTCTTGCATGGACTACAGCAACAATCCCTGAAGAGTCCACACAAATGATGCCATTATGCCCTTACAGCATGGTCTGTCACATTCCCCTTCCCTCCCCCAGTTATATTCTAGCTAATGCAGAGCAGCTTTCTGTAAATAACATGAGTAAACTCATTATGCAAACCTTAGAAAAAATGTCACAGAACCTTACCAGCCCTGACATAAAAATTGCACAAAACGCCACAGAATATGCATGGCCTTCAATGTTAGCATATCTAATATGCTGTGGTACATTGTAAATGATGGCATAAAAGTGTGTGTCTGTGTCTGTCTTTCTGAGTACATGCATGACACAGTATATGTGGTTAAATGTGCAGTGATGTGAAAGATGAAACTGTGACTAATGATCCTTTTCCACCCAGATCCAATGGACAGAAAATGTTGGTGTAAGTGCTAATGCTCATTATCACAGACCAGAGTATTGTTTTATGCCCCTCTTAGTAAGGCAGGCAAATTTATGAGTTCTGTAGGAGTTAAGTGAGGTCTGTACAAGTATGTAATCACAAGTGTATTGATTCAGTGTGTGGACATTGAGTTTTAATGAAACTATGTCAGCTCTAATGAAAAAGAAGTTAATTAAAACTGTATGCTGTCCGAGAATCTATTTATAGCATGTGCATCCGCAAGCTGCTCAGGTCTCCTGGTCACAGCAGCAGTTTTTAAGAATGTGGTTATATGTTTCCTGCAGTTAACAAATACTCAAATATGCATACAGTAATGTGAGAGTCTACAAAAATGCCTACCCTCTGTTATTATGCAACAACTCAGTACATGTCTTGCTGAGACTTTTCTACAAGTGCTATATACTTCTGTCAAAGAACAGCCTACTAGATCTTTGGCCTCACCCCCCCCCCCTCCAGCCCCTCATCTCTTCCCCCATCCCCCTCCACTGCTTACAGTTTGACAGGCAAATGAAGGGAATAATTCACCTGCATGCTTTCCATAAGCAGGGTCAAAGTATTCCAGTCTAATCTAAAAGAAAGTGCTCCCAGGTGATAGTCTGCTGAAAGAAAAAAATAATTAAGTGTTTGGAGTCATTATGCAGTTAGTCTTTATTCTCTTTC
Source organism: Protopterus annectens (assembly GCF_019279795.1). NCBI lineage: Eukaryota > Metazoa > Chordata > Ceratodontiformes > Protopteridae > Protopterus > Protopterus annectens. Next base: position 265,148,041 of record NC_056733.1, read on the forward strand.
TGAAATACAGTGTTGTAAATGGTTTGTGATAAAGTATCTAGTAAAGTGGTTGCTTATTCTGCAGGAAGTTAATTAAATAAAGTTTGTTCTTCTGCGAACAGTTGACATCAATAGCTTGTTTACAATGATGTACAATTTATTTACAGAATAAATGAAGAATTAAACTAGTGTTCTGGTAAGAAAATCAACAAATGTTGGTCAAGAGACATCATTATAATCCCTAAAATCTGTGCACCACAGTTCTAATAGTGAATTTGTGCATCACAGTTCATTAACTTTGAATTCTGAGTATTAAATGAAATTAGTATTTTATTTATTTTATTATGTTGACATATAACATTGCTCTGTTTTTCAAACTAGCCAACACCCCACTACAGCATTAACATGAACTTACCATCTAGCAGTTTCTTGCAGTTAGCGTTCACTTCATTTGTCTGGTACCAGTTCTTTCAGTGGAAATAAAAAATAAATTACAAAGACCTAACAAAAATGACGTTGCATGCTCATGCCAAATATCTATATATATATATTTTTCCATAAACAAAATTTTTTTCATATGGATTGCATCAAGTTTGATATTACAATAAGCCATATATAAAGACATTTGGGGTACAGTAGGAAATTGTGATGTGCATAAAATTAAATACCTCCTAAAAGAGCAATAAAAATATTGATGTGTGCTAAGCAGGTAACAGGAAGGAAGATATATCAGTTTAGTTTGTCATGAAACCTAGCAAAAACATAACAGGAAAAAAGAAAGTGTTGAAACAAAATACAGAAAAAAAAAATGCAGCTGACAACATTAAAAATGATTTGGGGAATATAAAGAAGGAAGAATGAGGTCTGAAATTTTAAGACACTGAGAAGAAAGAATAACCAAAAGCAACTGAAAATTAAATTAAAACACATTTCAAATATGTTATAAAGATACAAGCTTGGGTGTGTTGTGACCAGAACTGGAAGAAGCATATTCAGATCGATATTCATATGAAGGGTTAACAACATTGAAAAGTCATAATAAAACTGTGTTTTTGTCCAGGCTCCTCCAAAAAAGAAAGGCACTTGCTAAGTGTCAGTAAGTTTTACGGGGATTATGAATACTATAATGTTTATAGCAAACTCAGTCCTAAAGTCATCAGGAAAACCATGTGCGAATGCATTGCACTGCTGTATTCCTTAGCTTATTACAGGTTTGGGTTAGGTGTTAGTGTGGTATAAACAGACTGGAAAAAAGTGACTGGTTGTTGGGCCAATCTACGGACTGGCAAATACAAGCTGGCCAGTCTCACATTGGATGTACAAATGTTTATGTACTAGCATTACTAAAGGAATATGAAACATGATGCTTGTTTAACCTTTAAATCTTGCTTCTTGCACTCCTGTCCTGGTAGATTTTCTTGCTTAGGTAACAAAATAAATTATTCAAGGTGGAAATGAAGAAGAAACTTGCATGTACTACACCCAGTGTGGCTGCATGAACATATGACAAACCCAGCAGAAACTGGCAGGTGCATCTACCACATGCTATTAATTTATTTGTTGCATGTTTTCTACCATGTTTTATTCATTTATTTGTTGTATGTTTTCTGCTATCACGTATTCATTTATTTGTTGCATGTTTTTTTTATCATGTTTTATTCATTTACCTATTCTTTGTCTGTTTTTTTTTCTTACCTTGTCTTTTTATCTGTTTAATGTTTGTTGATTGGGTATGTAGGCTAATCAAGTGGGTTAATCCACATGGAACCTTTAGGACACAGATATACATTATGATAACCATACAGAGTGTCCGTGTGCCTTCTTTACACTATAATTACATATAGTATATGTTTATTTTATTTTATTTTTGTATATCGCTTTCACAATCCAGAACTGAAATGGAGTTTAGAAAGCAAAGATCCGTCCATCATGGCTGGGAGGTAATGTTTGGATTTCATTACAGTTATGCAGCTATACTGTGTGAACGTTTTACATCTATCCAGTAAGTTATATTCAAGTGACATATATATGTAATGGTAGAAATTCAGCATATGCTTATGAAGTGGTATATTCAGCATTGTTGTGTCAATATTCTATGTACACAACTTAACAAGAATATAAAAGCAGGCGAGCATGTGGGTAGAAACTGTGGGCTACTGTTTGTTTAAACAGATGGAATATATATTTTATATGTAGAAACCCTCTATGTATTTATATGGGAGACACATGTTCATAGATTATTATTTTGAGACAATTTAGGGCTACTGCCATCTGGACTTAAACCTGATGCTCTTTGTTTTAGATGCTGAAAGAGGCCTACTTGTTTTTGTTTTTTTTTTTTCTTTTTTGTTTGTTTTTTGAGGATTTCACATTATTTTAGGTGCAGTGCATGTGAAGCCTAGGCTTTTGGGAAGAGTTATACTCTGTGATCTGACTGGACTACAGGGTGTAGCTGGACTTACAGCAGTTTAACCTGCTTGTTGATATGGGGCACTGGTTCAGCTGTTTGTTATAGAGTGCACAAAAAAACTGATCAGTATATTCTTTGACAGGAAGATGACTGACTTTGTTATTTTGAGGGAATGACACCATACCTTTGGGGCAAATATCATACAAGTACAGGTTTTATTCACTATTGTTTGTGATGAAGCCCATATTGCTACAGAGACACAGCTAAATACTATTAATCCATTCCTTTCATTATTGCTATGCTAGTTTCTCAGCATAGCAACAGGGAAATTTTCTAGACCAAACATTGTTGTTTATTAACTTTTCCATACAGTTTTTAATGCCTGTCCTTTAAATGACAAGGGTGGGCTGGGTATACCCAATCGCCTCAACTTGTGTGACAGCCATCACGGTAGTAAAGGCCCAAGCAAGGTCTATAGTAATGCAGCCTGTAAGAAGGCCTCAGTCAGTGCTGGAGTACTTGGTACAAGGTGACCAACTGTTCCAATTTTTCCAGGACAGTCCCAGTTTGGAAGTCTCTGTCGTGGAATCTCAAACATTGTCTTTGGGACACAGAAATGTCCCAGTTTAGACGATTCAGTCTGAATGGTGACCTGGCTTCCCGGGATGGCCAGTCCCCCTACTTTCCCATCCTGAGCAGCTCTGGGGACTTTACGATTTTTCAAGGATGCCGTCGGTTATGGGGTGAAGTTGGATGCCTTGTGATTCTGAAGATGCCATCGGCTATGGGGTAAGGTCAGATGCCTTCGCCCTGGCAAGAGCCTTCCAGGCCCTGCTGCCATCCATCAGTCGCTCCCTCAAAGACTTCTGTTGTGGGGGGGGGGCTCTGCCTGACGTCACTCACCCAGGCAAGAGCTCTACAGGCCCTGCACCCATCTGCCCGATGCTCCCTTATTGGCTTTGGTCAGGGCTGACCCCTACAGGCCTCTCCTCCAACTTGGCCAAGAGACCTTCCCCGGCCACAGCCCCCCCCATGTTAGGGAACTCCGCTTCCTCCATGTCTCCTGCAGGCTGCCAAGTCATACTAGATCACTCATGCACTCTGACCCTCTCAGGGGAGCTTCCCTCTGATTCCATCCACCCCTCCAGAACTCCCCTCGGCCACTGAGTGGCAGATCCGCTCTTATGAAGGCTTCAGAGTCCTCCTGCTTTCCCATTCAGAGCAGCTCTGGAGATTTTGAGATTTTTCAAGGATGCTGTTGGTTATGGGGAGAAGTTGGATGTCTTTGCCCTGTCAGGAGCTCTCCAGGCCCCTCTGCTGTCCTCTCTGGCACTTCCTCAAGGACTTCCACTATGGGGAGCTCTGCCTGACCCTGCTCACCCAGGCAGGAGCTCTCTAGGCTCTACCACTGTCTACCAGTCACTCCCTTAAGGACTTCCATCATGGGGGGGGCTGTGCTTGACCCCAGTCACCCAGGCAGGAGCTCTCCAGGCACCGCTGCTGTCCACCCCAGCACTCCCTTAAGGACTTCCATTGTGGGGAGCTCTGCCTGAGCCCTCCTCACCCAGGCAGGAGCTTGCTCAGCCCTGGGTGAGGGGGGCAGGCAGAGCTGACCCCCCCCCCCTCACCCAGGCAGGAGCTCACCCAGCCCAGCCGCTGTCTGTCTCTCTACCCCTTCCAGACTTCCGCCCCAGAGGGGGCATCATCCGTACCCCCTCACGCAGGTTGGAGCTGCCCTGTCCCAGTCACTTTCCAGAGTTGTTGCATAATAACAATCATGCAGTGTTGCGTGTGCTCTTGGAACCTCTCAGGGGATCTTCCCAGTCTCAGGGAACTCTGCTGGGCCATGAAGCCTCAGACAGTCTCTCATCCAGACTTCTGTGACACCAGTTCTCCCCTTTGCCTTACACCTAGGGCTTCCAAACCTGCAGGGGAGATGGCCCTGGTCCCCCATCTCTGTGCTTTTTGTGGCACACCTCAGTCTCTCTCCATCACAGTGCCAGGCACTGACGGATGTGCATCGCTTTGACCCTCCTGGCATGTGGCCTCTTGACTCCTGGGTGGTGCCGTTCACAGAGTGGCATCCCCATATTGCCAAGTGAAGGATGGGAGACTAACCTGTTGGCCCTGGTGCGAGATGACATGGAGGCCCTATCTTCATTCTCATAGGGGTTGGGAGAATGGGATTGCAGACCTGGCTTTCTGGAGTGGCCCTCAAGTGTCCCAGTTTAGGTCCTGTAACAAAATGGTCACTTTGACTTGGTATTCTGTAAGAAGGCATCCATCAGTGCTGGAGTACTTGGTATTCTGTAAGAAGGCCTTCATCAGTGCCGGAGTACTTGGTATTCTGTAAGAAGGCCTCCATCAGTGCCGGAGTACTTGGTATTCTGTAAGAAGGCTTAGTCAGTGCTGGAGTAACTGGTATTCTGTAAGAAGGCCTCAGTCAGTGCTGGAGTACTTGGTATTCTGAAAGAAGGCCTCAGTCAGTGCTGGAGTACTTGGTATTCTGTAAGAAGGCCTCCATCAGTGCTGCAGTACTTGGTATTCTGTAAGAAGGCCTCCATCAGTGCTGAAGTACTTAGTATTCTGTAAGAAGGCCTCCATCAGTGCCAGAGTACTTGGAATTCTGTAAGAAGGCCTCCTTCAATGCTGGCATACTTGGTATTCTGTAAGAAGGCCTCCATCAGTGCTGGTGTACTTGGTATTTTGTAAGAAGCCCTCCATCAGTGCTGGTGTACTTGGTATTCTGTAAGAAGGCCTCCTTCAATGCTGGCATACTTGGTATTCTGTAATTACACTTACAGAAAATATACTTGGGTTGTGGCATTGAAGGAATACCAGAAAATATGTCCTTTATATTATATACCATTCCTTCATTTATTAGTGCTAATTTTGTACCGTGTGGTTTCAGGGTAGTTCATAGCTATTTAGGATATATTTGTTTGAGGAGGAGGTTGTAGAGTGTCTAACTTGCCTTTGTGTTCTATTTTGATTTATTTGCAATAATATTGATGATTTTATTATGATAGCACATAGATAAATGAACATGTTTGAATAGTTCTGAGGAATATGTTGGAGCTGAATGTTTTTGGTCTTTTTTTTTTCATGTGTACATATTTTTGTATTAATATGCCATACAGTTTTATTAAATGAACAGCTGCTGGCTGATACATGAAGGTAAGATGATAATTAGAAGAATACTTTTGGCAATGTTTGATGATTTAGAAATAAGGTGAGCCACTTTCAAATCATAGTTCTTATAGAGAGGGTTGGAAGAGTTTAGGGTCTTGAAATGTGAATTAATGCACCATGGGGTTAGGGATGCTTTAAAGGGATTACAAAGGCGGGGTATAAAGGGTGAAAGAGAAATTTGCAGGGTTACAAATGATATAAAGGAATTAAACTATACAAAGGGTAGATTCACATTATACATTATGAAAATAGCACAGTCAGGGGAAGGCAAATGTTAGAGAAGAAAGAAAAACTAATGTATTTGGAACTATTTATTATTTAACTTTTAAGAGTGGAAGTAATAGATGTAAAACCATGAATACACATCTCCAGATACACACCCATAAGAAAACTTTTTTATTATTATTATTATTATTATTATTTTGTTGACCAGCTTAGTCCCACTAAGTATTACTTTTTTATTTATTTATCCTTTTGTTGACCAGTTAGTTTCACTAGACTAGTGGCTTCTTTTCAGGGGAGAACCATGATGGTATTTACACTGTTAAGGGAATTTGGCCAGGGCATTAGGGAAGCTCCCCTAATCTTTTCAACAGGTGCCATGGAATCTTTTACACTCACCAGCGCTATCACCAACTCAAGCAGATAGGACCACAATTTAACGGGCCTATGTTATAACAGCAAACAATCAAAAGATCGAATGCTGTTATATCGAACCCAAAATAGCGAAAACGTAAATGAGCGAACTACCAGAACAGAGATTTTTTTTTTCCAGGGAAAAAAAATCGCTGTTCCCAAAAAAAAAAAAAAAAACACACAAAACACTATTTTAAGTGGGGAGCTTTGCACCCCAGTCCCCCCACACCCCCCTACTTAAATATGCCAACTCCGAGATCGCACTACAGTGCCAAAAACGGTAAAGTGACGGAAGCGGCCAAGCGACTTCTTTCACAGGGAAAGAATTCGCTTAAAAGCTGCTTCGTCATTTTGCGTTTTTGACATTTACAGTTCGACCAAGACGCATTTGACAGAATGCTTCTTCGGTTTTCTGATAGGAACCCAGTTTAACATCCCATCTGAAGGGTAACACAGTCAGGAGTGAATCATAACCCCCACCCCCAATGCTGCACTGCAGTGTCAGCAGTGTAGGAATAGAACCCACAGCTTTCTACACCAGAGGTCAGTGTGCTACCTGTTTCACCACTGACACTGCTATTATGAAGGCCTCAGAAAGCACATAAATAGGCTGATGAAGATGTGACTGAATATGGCCAGTTTTTTTTAATATTTTACATTAACTGGAATGTACCATTTTCATTGTGGGAAGGGACAGAGATATGATAATTGCTACCGTGGAAGACAGATTGTTTAAGATAATTAGAAAACCATTCAGAAGGTGCATTTTACAGCTGTTATGAGCAGAAGTGTGGATAATGTAGGAAGGCTGCAAGGCAGGAACATAGAGGAATGCAATAAGTGCAGTGGTCTTGTACTAATAAAAGGTGCATTTTCAAGACAAGAAGACAGTGAGAGAAAGTTAATAGGAATGGAAACTCTTGAAGAAGGAGATGTTGCTAAAATAGAATTGTGCAGACGTTTACAGACAGATGAAAAGATTAAATAAAACAAGAAGAAAAGGAAGAAGATAAACAGGTGAAATCTCAGGAAGGTAGTGAAAATGTGATAAATAACTGGCTAACTGGCCAGGCAAGCTGAAGCAGATTACAAAAGATGAATGACAGAGAAAATATGATGAATGTATTTGTGTCATACTGTGGAGGAGCAAATCAAACATGATGTCTCATTGACGCTCCAAAGGAGTAAGGCTAAAGGAAGAATTGTACAGTAAACAGCTAAATAATTATTCTAGGCTGGTAGCAATGAACCAAAAGGAAAGAAAAATAGTCAGGTCTTATCCTAGGAAAGTCTGAGAAATGGTTAGAGATTCAAAAGGTGGAGACAAGTGGGAGAAGATACTGATGCCAGGTAGATGTATTCCTAGATTGTTGAAGGAACTGCCAAAAGTGTGGGCTGGTTTCTTTGCAAGTCAGTCACTTGGCTCAGTAACAACAAAGCATTAAAGAACAGTTATTGTGCCCCTGGTGTATTGAAAGGGTCAAAAATATAACTAGAGATGTGAGCCAGTAAGGTAATTTCAGTTCTGTGAATGGCTGCAGGGACAGTAAGTAAGGCCATGTTAGTGGGGTTATTGCGGGAATTAAATCTGGAGGACATTATGCAACCTGTTATTAGACTGAGTAGGTCCTGTCACTCCATTTTAATACAGTTTTATGACTGGTTGACAGAGAGTCAGACCAGAAGAAATGAGTAGCTGAAGTATCCTTAGACATTAGTAAGGCTTACAGCACTGGGCCACAGGGGAGGTTCTGGAAGAAGGAAGAACTGGAACTGATGAGGCAATAAGGAACTAAGTTCACAACCAGATAAAACTAAAACAGAGTGGAAGAACTGAAAAATATAATAGTTTATGTACACAGAACAGGAATGTAAACGAGAGAAGAGCAGGGAAACTGCATGTCAGGTATAGCTTGTAGTGTCAGCTCATTGCAAGAAATAGGAACATAGTATAAGGCAGATATATCATTCCTGTATGCACTCGTGCCACAGGAACCTCTCACTCAAGGGATTTTCACTCCAAAGTGGCACTACTAATTTTTCCACAACTATGAGGGTTTTAACACATCCAGGTTAGGCCCACGTCTATTCTGTACAGAAAATATAAAGGTTCAGCTTCAAATATGCACCCATTTTTTTTATGCATGATGGAAAATGATTTAACCCTCATCTCATAAGTAACAATGTCAAAATGAAATTACCAAAAGCTTTTGAGAAGCTATACTGTGCATTTTGTAGGGACAGTATCTATTTATATTACATCATTTTACTGGCTTCAGTATGTAAACGTGCTATGTACTTGATTTACTGATTTTACTGGTGCACTTTAGCCCTGTGATGACATCGACATTGTGAGAGCTGCACTCTGATTAGGTGAGTACTTACTGAGCTATACCCTAGTTAACAACTCATTAGCTGGTTCACTGTGACATTCCTGTCATAGTGAGATAATATATTTTATCTCCTCACTTTTTCTGTTGCTCTTTATCAGTATGTAGAGGTCTGAAAAATAGATGTTTCTCTGACCTTGAACAGATCCTGAACCGATAAAAAAGCTTGCTGTATTTCGTCAAAGTAAAGAACTTTATTTGTGCCTTTACATAACTTAATATTCTTAAACAGAATAAAAACCAGAATGCTGTGACTGCTTCCAGAAATGTATTCCTCAGCTCCATGCTTTATTATCCACAGCAAAGAGCAGAAAAACAGTCACACAAAATAAATATAATTAGTCTGGTTACATATTACAAACCAAACTTTTACTAGAACGTCATTCTGAAAAAGCTGCTCTGTTTATTACTTATACATAATATTTAGGTTACCTTATTGCTTATATTTGCCATTTTAGATCATCCTCTCAGTGTCTTAATTGGCACATCAATTCTTTCCTTTTTTTTCCATATATTTTGAGTTTTGTAAGGTGATGAGCAGCCAGATTCCAAAACATTTGGGGGCAGTGAACTGTAGCCTCTCCTCTGAGGTGCCCTTATTACCGTAATCCCTGCATAAGGCCACACCTCTGATTGAAAAAAAAATGAAGTATGTGGAGGCATCCTAAAACTCAATAAAATACTGTGTGTGATTACTGACACAGGATTGTTGAGTTACATTAATGAAAGATAATGCAATTCCATAACATCCATTTTTTTTCCAGTAAATACCAACCCCCTCTTGGCTATTAATTTGCATGATTACTGACATAGGGTGGTCGAGTTACACTAATGAAATACAATTCTGCAACATTCTATTTTAATGAAGCATATTATTGGTTCATGCCAAATCTATAGCAGTGTATACAGATGTCTGAGCAATGCATCATATGGAAGCATTGTTTCCCAGTCAGAAGAGGATAGAATTTGGGTTACTAATGGGAGGCACTCTGAAATAACATTTAAATGTAGTGACATGTAAAAAAGGACAAGAGACCTCCCTTCCTTTAAGTGATGCATCAACATGTAAAGAGTCAAAATGGAGTAACTAACCCACTAAACACCATAAAACTCATCAATTGTTAGGTTGCACATCATCGGGAAAAAAATTGTAGCTTACAACCATATGAACATGTATCAAATAAAAAGAATATGAAAACAACTACTGGTCAAAACAAATATATTTAAAATATGCAGCATAGGTTAATACATTTTGACCTACTTTTAAGATGTTTTTGGGGCTGTTATGTAATTATTTGTTCGTGTCCAACTTTTCATGGCTTTAAGGGCTTTAGCATACCAGGCCTGTCTATCAACAGCTTATCTTTAAGTTCTTGCAGATTCATATTTATTATGTGACTAATGCTGTCTATCAAGCTTAGCCTTTTCCACCCCTTCTTCTTTTACCTTTGCTTTTTCACAGCATGTGTCTTTTTTAATGAATTCTGCCTTTGCAATATGTGGCAAAAGTATTTGAGTTTTAGATTTATTATCAGATTTCCAATAAACAGTCTGGATTTATTACCTTAAGTATTGATTGATTTGATCTTCTTGAAGTCCAGAGAATTCTAATAAGTTTCTGTAAATCCTGAGCTAAAATCAACTTATAGTCATGTTCTCATAACCATACAATAACAAAAACTGCCAAAAGACCAAGACAAACTGTGGGAAAACAGATTCAATTGAATAAATAAGAGTTTTCCTTTTATCCGGACCTGTGGTATTGCTGGCTGCCTACTTCGTTATCTGTTTTTCAACAAATAACAAACCTTTGGTTCCATAAACTTTAACCAAAAAGGCAACACCTTCACTCTAAGATTCCTTCTAAGAGTCTATCACCTATCTACTACAATACCCACTCAAAACTTAAAGTGGATTGGTCATGTTTGGTTTACAATTAATTTAATTTCCTGGTTTACTCCTCGTAATAAAGTTGTAAGCAATATGGCAAAAATGAGTATTACAGTGTGCTCTTTGATATTCTAGTTTCTCAGTTTACTCAGGTTTTCTGGATACCCACATCCAGAATATGATGTCATGGTATGGGTCTCTGTCAGCTGATCGGGTTTTCAGAAACTCAAAATTCATATGGTTGAGATCATATTTCCGAGTCTTTGAAAATTCAAAACTTATGAATGGAGATCACAGTACAGTGTGGATTGAGAAATGTACCCTTTTCCTCACTGTAGTGTGATCTCGGAGTTGGTATATATAATTTGCAGGGGTTGTGGGGGTGCAGGGTAGCTTGCTCTCCCCCTCCAAAAGCATAAAAAAGGTAGATTTGTGTGTTTTTTGTGTTTTTCTTTATGTTCTTGTTTTTGGAAACTCGATCATATGGCCTCAACTGTATGAATTTCGAGTTTCTGAAAACTCAGTCATCTGACATAGACCTCATGGTACATATTGAGCAATGATTTACATGCAACTACAAAGAACTATGGGGCTATTCTTGCCAACAAAATAAAATCCAAAAACAACACACTTTTTGCATCAAAACTGCATAATTTAGTATTGTAAACTCCAAAGGTTTATTACTTGTACTCGGTTTAGAACATGGCCAAAACATGTTAACATCAGAAACCACAACATACTAACAAAACAAAACAACCTGCACCATGTTCTCATGAGACAAGTAGTCAGTGTATGTCACTTGATTTAACATTATGGGTGCAAACATCAGTAAACATTTGGGGGTCATGCAGTGCCATATGCTTGTCATTACAGAGAAGCTGTGCCTGTTTATACTTTTCAAACAGTTTGGGGCTGTGATTACTTCACTTCCTTTGGAATAGGTTACAGGAGAAAGAACTGGAATTGGCCATGAAGACCTCTATGCTTCCACATTGGCATGCATACATACATGAGGGTGTATGTAAGATTCTAAAACAATTTCCCCTTGGGTTAGCATACGACTCCTGATTCTAAACAAAATAATCTGACAGCTAGTCTTCCTTGGTACACACATGCTTTTATATATTTTATCACTTCTAGTGAATTATCACTTGTAGGTGAACATAAATTTATATAAAAGAAAACAAACCATACTAACATGTTCACAGTTACAAACATTATATACCACATATGTTCTTCTATACAGTTATCATCAATCCAGCACAACACAAATTGCTCAATTCCTGCCTTCCCTTAAACTTCACTCCTCCTCAAAAAAATATTCCACATATATTGTTAAAATAATTTCTTTAGTTACACCCATTTGCTCACCCAATATTTCTGATAGAGAACTCTAAGGGGAATTTTTAAAGTCTGACAACTAAAACTCCCAAAATATTTATTGCTACTCATCTCTTTACTCCCCTCACACCTCCAGCATTTGTTATCTACCTGAGGAAAAATTATTTGGATTCTTATTAGGGTATAAAAATACATATGCAAACACTTCCAAGTAAAAATCCTAAATCTTCTAGGCTTTGTTGTATATTTGGGAGCCACACATATGTCCTCCCATTGTTTCCTTGTGAATGGCTTATCCAGTCTCTGTTTCCAATCTTCTCTAACCTCCTCTGATTGAGTCCTGTAGTTATTGTGCAATATTTGCTTATTAGTTTCTTACTGAAATAGAAAAAGTTAAAAAAAGTGTTTTTAGAGCAAGGGCATCCAAATGAGGTATTGGACCCCATCGTTGAGCAGATAGTGAGTTGGAGAAGCTGCTGACTTTAAAACTATTTCATTAGATCCACAGACAGGTATTGTGGTTAAAAAAGAGAGGATTGCCACAATTTAAGTAGGGCTATGATTTTACCATACTCCAGAGGGGTTGGTAAAATAAGAAAGAATAATATAAAAAACTGGAAAGTGTGTTTGGAGCTACTGGTTTATAAGAACAAGCTGGTAGCAAGCCCTTGTTTGTTTATAAAAGAAAGTCTAATTTAAAAATATTTTTAAAAGGGGTTATCCTTATACCTACAATGACAAGGCAGTCTATCATGTAGGCAGGATGAAAATGTGATATGTACTCCCAGTGTCCTTTTATTTTTGAGGGGATGAACGTTAGGTTACTAATTCACAGCTTTAAAAAGAAAGGTTTGGTAATTAAATGCAAAGGACACTATAGTTGTCACACAACAGGGGTGCTTTACATTGCCATTTGCTCAAGATGTCCAGCCTTTTACACTGGTAAAACAGAGCGAGCTTTGAGAGACAGAATGTATGAGCATGTTTATGCAATAAAAAGAAGGAATAAAGCAAATGCTTTATACAGACATGCTGAACGTTGTAAGTTTTTTCAATTTTGATTCATAGTTGTTGAAAACATGGTGATAAATGGGAAGTGTGGTTGCTGGCAGGATTAGTTGGAATTTTGACAATTAAGATGGTAAGTGCATTTAAATGTACTGCAATCACCTGGTTTGAATGATGCTATTTCCATTAACACTTATTAAGTTAAAAGCCTCTAAGTTATAACATACATACCTCTCAGCTGTATAGACTTTTGCAGATTGTATAGATTTATGCCTCATATTTTTGTGCCAGTTTTCATAAAATTGTGTTTTTTTCTGGCAAATTATTGCAAAGTCATTAAAGATTGAAAACAGAAAATGATGACAGACATTTGAGTTTCAGACTCCATACCCTTTAGACATTTCATGCTAAACAAAATTTGTCATTCTATCAACTTTCTAAGTTTGTAAGAGCAGTATTTAAAAATGTCCTTATTTTTTGGGCCTTTGTCCCCACATTATTTACGGCTTTGTCCATATTTCTTGCTCTAAGAGGTTGAGAGGTATGCATACACATAATTTTATTCACATGATTTTTTTATCAATTTATTTATTTTAGGTTTTATGTTTTTAAGAACAAATTAGAACATGGCCAAAACATGTTAACATCAGAAACCACAACATACTAACAAAACAAAACAACCTGCACCATGTTCTCATGAAACAAGTAGTCAGTGTATGTCACTTGATTTAACATTATGGGTGCAAGCATTAGTAAACATTTGGGGGTCATGCAGTGACATATGCTTGTCATTACAGAGAAGCTGTGCCTGTTTATACTTTTCAAAGAGTTTGGGGCTGTGATTACTTCACTTTCTTTGGAATAGGTTACAGGAGAAAGAACTGGAATTGGCCATGAAGACCTCTATGCTTCCACATTGGCATGCATACATAAATGAGGGAGTATGCAAGATTCTAAAACAATTTCCCCTTGGGTTAGCATACGACTCCTGATTCTAAACAAAATAATCTGACAGCTAGTCTTCCTTGGTACACACAAGCTTTTATATATTTTAGCACTTCTATTGAATTATCACTTGTAGGCGAACATAAATTTATATAAAAGAAAACAAACCATACTAACATGTTCACAGTTACAAACATTATATACCACATATGTTCTTCTATACAATTATCATCAATCCAGCACAACACAAATTGCTCAATTCCTGCCTTCCCTTAAACTTCACTACTCCTCAAAAAAATATTCTGCATATATTGTTAAAATAATTTCTTTAGTTACACCCATTTGCTCAACCAATATTTCTGATAGAGAACTCTAAGGGGAATTTTTAAAGTCTGACAACTAAAACTCCCAAAATATTTATTGCTACTCATCTCTTTACTCCCCTCACACCTCTAGCATTTGTTATCTACCTGAGGAAAAAATCTTTGGATTCTGCTTAGGGTATAAAAATACATATGCAAACACTTCCAAGTAAAAATCCTAAATTTTCTAGACTTTGTTGTATATTTGGGAGCCACACATATATCCTCCCATTGTTTCCTTGTGAATGGCTTATCCAGTCTCTGTTTCCAATCTTCTCTAACCTCCTCTGATTGAGTCCTGTAGTTATTGTGCAATATTTGCTTATTAGTTTCTTACTGAAATAGAAAAAGTTAAAAAAAAGTGTTTTTAGAGCAAGGGCATCCAAATGAGGTATTGGACCCTATCGTTGAGCAGATAGTGAGTTGGAGAAGCTGCTGTCTTTAAAACTATTTCATTAGATCCACAGACAGGTATTGTGGTTAAAAATGAGAGGATTGCCGCAATTTAAGTAGGGCTATGATTTTACCATACTCCAGAGGGGTTGGTAAAATAAGAAAGAATATTATAAAAAACTGGAAAGTGTGTTTGGAGCTACTGGTTTATAAGAACAAGCTGGTAGCGAGCCCTTGTTTGTTTATAAAAGAAAGTCTAATTTAAAAATATTTTGAAAAGGGGTTATCCTTATACCTACAATGACAAGGCAGTCTATCATGTAGGCAGGATGAAAATGTGATATGTACTCCCAGTGTCCTTTTATTTTTGAGGGGATGAACGTTAGGTTGCTAATTCACAGCTTTAAAAAGAAAGGTTTGGTAATTAAATGCAAAGGACACTATAGTTGTGACACAACAGGGGTACTTTACATTGCCATTTGCTCAAGGTGTCCAGCTTTTTACACTGGTAAAACAAAGCGAGCTTTGAGAGACAGAATGTATGAGCATGTTTATGCAATAGAAAGGAGGAATAAAGCAAATGCTTTATACAGACCTGCTGAAAGTTGTAAGTTTTTTCAATTTTGATTCATAGTTGTTGAAAACATGGTGATAAATGGGAAATGTGGTTGCTGGCAGAATTAGTTGGAATTTTGACAATTAAGGTGGTAAGTGCATTTAAATGTACTGCAATCACCTGGTTTGAATGCTGCTATTTCCATTAACACTTATTAAGTTAAAAGCCTCTAAGTTATAACATACATACCTCTCAGCTGTATAGACTTTTGCAGAATTTATAGATTTTTGCCTCATATTTTTGTGCCAGTTTTCATAAAATTATGTTTTTTCTGGCAAATTATTGCAAAGTCATTAAAGAATGAAAACAGAAAATGATGACAGACATTTGAGTTTCAGACTCCATACCCTTCAGAAATTTCATGCTAAACAACATTTTTCATTCTATCAATGTTCTAAGTTTGTAACAGCAGTATTTAAAAATGTCCCTATTTTTTGGGTCTTTGTCCCCACATTATTTACGGCTTTGTCCATATTTCTTGCTCTAAGAGGTTGAGAGGTATGCATACACATAATTTTATTTACATGATTTTTTTATCAATTTATTTATTTTAGGTTTTATGTTTTAAGAACAAATTAGATGTCACTGGTGCATTCGGTGTGATTCTAATACCTAATATAAACCCAGCATTTTTACTTGGGCAAATTCTGATGATGTTTATGTAATTATGTGAATGAAAGTGCCCCTTTATTTGTTTTTCAAAAAGTAAAAGAGTGCTAATTTTGAGTTGAATATTTTTTCTTGAGTAGTTTTCTCAATGTGACTTTTGATTTTCACAATATTTTATATGCCCTACTAATTATCCCTTTTTTAACATCAGCTTCTGTTCTAGAGTCAACTAAAAACTCTACTAGAACAGGTCTTTCACTTAGGATTCCTATATCCCTTTCTGTTTACCTATACTCTGATATTAGTCCCTGATAGGGAAGGCAGTTTCTAGTCTGCAATCCATATGTCTTCTTGGCCTCTTCTTATTCTCTCCTAGGTCCCCTCCTACTCCCTGCTAGGCCCATAACAAGCTGTGAACAAAACCTTCTAGAAATCTACAAGCCTAAAACAAAAATAGAGCAAAACCTGTACAGTTACCCACCAGCCCACTCCTGGAATAAACTTCCTTTAGATATCAGAAATATCAATCATCCAATCTAAACAGGGCATGGATCCGTCACTGTAACTACCAAATGAATGATCTCTCCATACCCATCACCTCCTTCTCACCTAAATCCCTACCTTTCTTCTATTCACTAATATCTTACAATTAAATGCTATCTCTTTTATACAGTGACTGTACTGCACATCTTAGTAACTCAAGTCAAATTCTCTGTAAAGATTGTATATTGTTTTGAATGATGTAGAAATGTATATACTCTCTGGGGTTGTTAATCATTTACTGCATATTATGTTAACTCACTTTTAGTTTTTGATGTATCTGTGTTTGATTTTATACTTATACTTTTATACTTGTTTTTATACTTGTTTTATATGTGTTTTTATACTTAAATGTTATAACTGTGTAGCTTTTCTCCCTGGGCCTCCACTGAAAAAGGGCT
Source organism: Protopterus annectens (assembly GCF_019279795.1). Classification (NCBI taxonomy): domain Eukaryota; kingdom Metazoa; phylum Chordata; order Ceratodontiformes; family Protopteridae; genus Protopterus; species Protopterus annectens. Next base: position 265,164,753 of record NC_056733.1, read on the forward strand.
TTGACTCAGTCAGACTAACCCGGTCAACAAATGTCAAATAAATAAATAAATAATAATAAATAAACTATTACTCTTACCTCTCTAGTTATTTGCTCTCAATACCTTGGTTCCTTTTGCCAGTTTCCTCTAGTAAATTCCATTCCCCCCTTAACTTTTCTCTGTACTCTTAATTGCAGTCATCCCTACTGTCAGAATTTATTTCTTCATTCTTATGCTAGTTCTTAGAATACTTTCTGCTACTTTATGAATATACTTTTCTGTGTGGCTGTTGTTATTCTCCTAAAGGATCTACAGACAGAATCCCAGTCTCTCCTTATTTCTTGAATCCCATCCCCCGTGTCATCATTATCCCTTTCCACTTTGAATTATAACTTTCTGCTTGTGTTATGTATGTCAAATTCAAAGTCAAGGTCAAAGTAAACTTTACTTTCATACAGATCAACACAGAGGAAAAAATGTGTATCACTGCACGGGATTTTGATACTCGGGCTCATACCATATGAATGACAGTTTACAGAAGGAAGATAGATTAAATTAATACAAATTTAAATTATAAAAATAGAAATAAGATGCTAAAATAAATAAAGTAAAATATTGAAAGCTTTTTTACAGCAGAAACAAAACAAATACAACAACAGGAACAGACTCAATAGAAATATAAGGATATATAAAAACAGTAATATAAATAAATAAAAAAGGCACACATGTAAAACTTACCCACCACCAATATATATATATATATATATACCATAAACTTACAGGTTACAGTTTTCATAGTGCAGATAGAGACGTATAAAAGGTTATGTAAATAACAATGACATATTGCACATAAATAATATTTTACCCATTTAGCGGGTTAGGCTATAGGTTTGTTGTGTAGGAGGAAGCTGTTATAGAATCTGGATGTCCTGCATATAATGCTTCTGTAGTGCTTCCCTGTTGGCAGGAGTTTGAACAGTCCATGAGCTGGATGGTGTATATCCCTCAACAGTTTTCGGACTCTACCATAGCATCTGTTTGAATATATGTCCTGTAGGGATTGAAGGTTGGAGGCAATGATTTCTGTGGCCTATTTAACGATCTTATCCAGTGCCTTCTAATCAGCTTGAGAGCAATTTTCATACCAGACAACGCTGTTGTTTTTCAGTACTCTCTCAATCGTGGCTCTGCAGAAGATAAGTAGGACCTGTGGGAGGAGGCTTACTCTACGAAGTCTCCTAAGGAAGTGGAGATGTTGTTGGGCTCTCTTTATAAAGTTGGAAGTGTTTGTGGCCCAACTTAGGTCTTGTCAGATATGAACCCCTAGGAATTTGGCGCTTTTTACTCTCCACCACACCATTGATGATGCTAGGGGTGTGTTGCTTATTCTCTTTCCTAAAATCGATGATGATTCCCTTGGTTTTCCCAATATTTAGTGCTAAGTTGTTGTCAGTGCATCAGTGATCAAGTTGGTTCACCTTCTCCATGTAGGCCCCTTCATCTTCCCTCTTGATAAGGCTGATTACTGTGGTGTCATCTGCAAATTTGATGATTCTATTTGACTGATGCATAGCTGTGCAGTCATGTGTTAGAATTGTGAAAAGAAGTGGACTGAGTGTGCAACCTTGTGTGATCCCAGTGTTTAGGGTGATGCTGTTTAAATGATGTTTGTCTACTTGAATTATTTGTGGCTTTTCAGTCAGAATATCAAGGATCAAGTGGCATATTTTGTTTTCTATGCCTAGATTACTCAGCTTAGACAGCAGTTGTTGTGGAATTACCATATTGAAGGCAGAGCTGAAGCCTATGAACACCATGCATATATAACAGTCCTTATTTTCCAGGTAGTCCAAGGTGTGATGGATTGTTAAGGCTATGTCATCCACAGTAGAACGATTTGGCATGTATGCAAATTGTAAAGGATCAAATGTAGCAGTTAGGCAGGGTGTTATGTGATCCTTGACAATTTTTTCAAAACACTTCATCACTACTGAGGTAAGCGCAATTGGCTGATAATCATTTAATGATTCTGGAGATGGTTTCTTGAGCAGAGGGATGATGTCAGTGGTCTTAAAGCATTTGGGTACTTTTTCTTGGCTGGGATATATATTGAAAATGTCTGTCAAGACTGGTATCAGCTGATCAGTGCAGTTTTTAAGTAGCTTCCCTGGGATTATATCCAGACCAGCTGCTTTGCCCAGGTGAACCCTACGTAGGTTCCTGCGTACCTCTTCCAAGTTGAGGCATAGTGATGTGGCATCTGCATTGATAGGTAGTCTCTTTGGTGAGGTTCTGTTTGATTCCCAGAATCTACTGAAGTAGATGTTTAGCTTGTTTAAAAAGTCTGGGTTATCATCACATTGCATGGATGGTGGTTTATAGTCTGTGATGTTTTGGATCCCTCTCCACAGCTGCCTGTGACCTTTCTGATCAGTGAGATGTCTCTGTATTTTTAGACTGTTGGCCCATTTTGCTACTGTGATGGTTACATACTTCAGGGTGGTGACATCCGCAGTACATTTTGTGATGTATCTCTTAACTGTTTCAGTGTACTCATCCAAATTAATAAATTGATTTGTGGTGAAAGCCTCTTTAAATAGATTCCAGTCAGTGCATTAAAAGCAGTCTTGCAGAGCCGAGACAGCTGTTTCAGGCCAGATTCTAATTTGCTTCTTGAAAGGTTTTTCTCTTACTAGCACTGGTTTGGGGGGGGGGCAAGTAAGATGGAAATGTGATCTGAAAGATGGGGGTGGGGGACTGCTTTGAATGCTTGTTTGATATTTGAGTACCTTTGATCAAGTGCATTATCACCTCTTGTAGAGAAGTTTACATACTGCTGGTAGTTTGGTAGCACAGTTTTCAGTTTGGCCTGATTGAAATCTCCAGCTAAAATGTTGACAGACTCTGGGTTCTTGTTTTTCAGATCACAGGCTAACTGGTATGGGTCTATATTATAACATCGAAGTCTTAAAACTTCGGATGATATAATATCGAACCATTTAGATCAAAAGACTACAACATTGAACACTCAGAATAGCAAATTTTTTCCCAGGGAAACAAATTTGCTGTTCCGACAAACATACACACAACACAAGCACACCAAAATAAATAATCCACACACATACACTTCACAAAACCCTACACTAAACCATACATACACTACTAGCTATCCACTTACCTTATCCCAACCCTAACCCTAAGGTCCCTATCGCACACTCACCTTACCCGCTCCCTAACCCTAAGGTCCCTATCGCACACTCACCTTACCCACTCCCTAACCCTAAGGTCCCTATCGCGCACTCACCTTACCAGCTCCCTAACCCTAAGGTCCCTATTGCACACTCACCGTACCCACTGCTTACCCCTAAGGTCCCTAACTATCATACACTCACCTTAACCTGATCTGTTCACATGACTTACCTTAACCTGGTCTGTAACCTTTGCTCCACCGTCGAGGAAATAGCGAAGCTGCAGAAACGGCCCACTGAATAATTTCCCTAGGAAAGTATTCAATATTCTGCAGCTTCGCTATTTTCAGCATTTGGTGCATATGGTTCGATATTATAACATTCCAAGTTTTAAGACTTCGATGTTATAATATAGACCCAACTGGTACCGGCTGGCGAATGCTTCATTAGTGTTTGCACTCGCAGTTATGTAAACTGCAGTTATAAAAATAGTTGAAAACTCCCTGGGCAAGTAGAATGGACGACATTTAATTGTAAGGTATTCAATGTCTGCTGAGCAATGGCTAGTAATGACATCATTCTTTTCATACCAGCTCTTTTTGATGTATATACAGACTCCCCCACCTTTATTTTTGCCACTGAGAGCCTATAACCTATCTGCTCTGAATAAGGAGAATTTGTCTATTCCAACAGCTTGAATATGTGAGCCTTAACTTGTAGCTCTAAAATATCCCTTCTCTCAAGTAATTCTTAACCACCTTGTTCTATTGGAAGGATTAACTTATCCCAGTTGACTCTTGCCCCCCCCCCCCCCAGACAAGATCCTTCAACTCTTTATTAATTACTATCCATAACGTCTCCTCTGGTTAATAAAAATATGACTGACCTGTGCATAAAATTAAAGGGAATAAAACATTTTCACCGCTTGCATCTTGCTATCCATACTCATAAACAAGATGTTCCAGTTTCTCAGTTTTTTGTATTATCTTTTGTTTAGTCTCTTCCCACATATCCTTAACTGCCATTAACAGGATGCTTTTAAACCATTACTGCTAAACAGTTCATTTTATCGTTTTCCCATAAATATTGGTATTGCTAAACCAATAATAGCCTTTGTTGCATCTTCATTAATTTTATATTCTGAAAAGACTTGAAACTGTCTTAGGATGCATGTCCATTTATGGTTTTATCAGATAAAAAATAATATAATCTGCAAATAAAGACAAATTTTCTTGATTACCATATCAATTATATCCTTGAATTTCTAAGTCCCTTATTTTCTTTGCAAATAAATCTAAATATAATGCAAATAACAAAGGGAAAGAGGACATCCTTGCCTGGTTCCTTTGTTCAGACACAATTTATCAGAAAGGAAAACTCCCACTTTAATTTTTGCCACCAATTCCTCATATATCCTCCTAATTAACCTTATGAATGCATCAAGGGGTACAAATCTTTCCAATGCCTTACCATAAAATCCCACCTTACTCTGTTGAATGCTTTTTCTGCATCAAGACCCACCAAAAACAGCAGCATTTTTCTTGCATTCTGCTTCCCTATGGATAATCATTGATCTGTTAATGCTGTCAAATGTTTGTATCCCCACCACTAAACCACATTTTGCAACATGGCATTCTTTTAACTATTATAGAAATAAATACTTTTTAATCATGGTTTAAAATTGAAACAGGCCTATATGAAGCTGGATCTGATAGGTAGTTTCCATTTTTAGGTATTACAGCCACCATAGCTTTCTTCTAGGATGCTGATGCAACTCCTCCTTTTAAAATGCTGATAAACAAAACCTTCCAGATCTTTGTCATTTTCTTCACTCCTAACTTTCAAACGTCTACAGGAATACCATCTATTCCTGGAGACTTTCTTGTTTTTATCTCATCTCCTAACTTTTATTTATTTTGCCTCATCTACCGGTACTTTTGGCATACTTATGTCTTTCATAAATATTTCTGTTTGAGTTTTTCCTTGATTTCCACATTTATCTCCTTTGTAAAAATTTTCATAAAATTTCCAAAATACCTCTAATACCTCTGCAGGCTCTCTGGTCATTTTTCTGCTTATAGCTCCTTAAGTTTGGCAATAATCCTTTCTACTTTCTGTTGTCTAATTCATTGCACTAAAAGATTTTGTACTTTGAAGTTATTATAAAAAATAGTCGTTTAAGAGCAATCTTTCTAAACACATGCATATTATCCAGATACCCTCTTATTTTTTTCTTTGGCACTCTGTAGTTGCACCTCTTCTTGGTCTGTGAAATTTCCCTTATTCTGCTATACTTTAACCTTTGTCAGACCATCTAAATAATTCTTGTTAATTCATCTTTTTCTTTTATTTCTATCCTATTTGAAACTCCACTTTTATTTTATCCCACTCCCTAGCTATACCCTCTGAAGAAATTACCTTCCATAATAACTCTCAAATAATTTCCACTAGCCATCCTTAAATTCCTCTGTTTTAACAGGTAGGTGGGGAAGTAATTTATTACCCTGTATTTTTATGTAGTTGCTATTGCCGCATGATCTGAAATAGTTATTGGATGTGTGTGTCAAAGCTTTAACTTAAATACTTATGTTCTTGTGAACTATAATTTGCGTCTAGTCTGCCACAGTTATTATACCTTGAGAAATAATATGTAAATTCTCCCTGAGTTCCAACTACTGAATTCACATCTTCCATATCAAATATTTTCATACATTTCCTCTGAAATCTACCCTCTTTTGTTATATTTTCCCTTCTAGATCCCCCCAGATACATCCTCATTATTCCATATCACATTCCAGTCCCCATCTATAAATAATATTTCCTGCTGATAGCTGATTATTTCTCACAAAATTTTCTTAAACTCCATAATAGCAGTTTTAGGTGGATATAAATACATGCCAGCATAATCATCCTTCCTTGTCAGTAGCCCCTTACTACCACAAATCTACCATTGTTATCTCTTCCCCCCCCTCTTCCATCACTATTGGAGCTCCTCTATCAATTAGTATAAGTGCTCCCCTTTTCCTTTTGTCCTTGATATTCTGCTGAATAATCATCCTGAAATCCTTTCTTTATCAAATTCACCTGCTCACTGTTTTCCAATGTGTTTCCTGTAGCATTACTATTAGCGCTCTGCATTTCTTAATATAATTCAGGACTCTTACCTTTTTGTCTGTAAGTGTGAGACCATTCACAGTTCAAAACAATATGGACAGTGCAACCATTATGATAACAAGTTATTATTCCCACCTATTATATATGACAGCTTTTCTAAAATGTATATTTTCAATTTTTGTGTTACATGCACCCACTGATGTTTGGCGGGTTGATCCTTTGTACAGTTGTTTCTTGTCATTTCCATTTGAACCTATGTTGTATTTTACAAAACTTTTTGTTTTAATGAAAATCTTTAAAAACACCCCCTATTAACTTAAAACAAATACACAAAACTATGTACATCTTCAAAATAATGAAGTGTAACCCTCCTGATAGCATAAATTGTCCCAAATCAACATCTGCATCCACAGGCATTAACTAATCTAAAATTAAGGTTAGCCATGCTAAGATGCATGTTATAGCTTGTGCACCTACTTGCACTACTTACTGTCTGTTCTTGTCTTACCCTTATTCCTCTCTTTGAAGTTAAAACAGTGTATATGCTTTCAGAAAATATTAACGTTTAGTTTTAAGAAAAAGTGCACTGGCTATCTTTTAATTACACACTGCTCCAGTAAATGCATTGAAGAATTTAGGGTACAGAAACACTGGTATCTCTTATTTACTTCCAATAATTTCAAACTTTATTTTTTACTAAGCTACTTGCCCTTGTACCTTTTAATTTTACATTTCTCTCAAGAGACAATGTTCAGACATTTCAAGATTTATTGTCTTCTCTAGATAGTTTGTTTCCATGGAAACATATGAACAGCAGACTGTACAGCTACCCTCTCAGCTGCAGACTTCTCAACTCACAGTGAACATTTATTTGCTAAAGAAAAAGTATTCAATACATTCACAGTGGTCACTTGTTTTAAAGCCCACTTGCTCATACTAAAAACTTATTTGATTAAATCAAGGGCATTAATCCAGGCATTCATCTATGCAAAGTAAAAGAAAACATCTCAACTCTACTTATATTATAATCAGTGACCTTTTGCACCCCACTCCCACCCCAACTGCCCAAGATTGCAACCTAATAACTTAAATTTGCCTTTGGCTGGTCTTTCTTCTGTTTTTACATTGTAATGCCTATATTTCTGAAAGTAACAAAGAAAGAAGGGAAAAAGTGTTTGTGTACTTTAGTATATTTATCACATGCAACAGTAACTGAAAGTACTTTACTATATAACATGCAGATTATTTCATGAAATGTTTTATACAAATGCCATTAAGAACAAAATTTGTTTTACTTACAGGTACTTTTCTTTTTCCTTTCAGTGTCATTCCAAACATTAATGGCATGAGATGGGGTATATGCCTTTCAGTCACCCACAAGTTTAACAAAGTGAAAAAGTACAATTTTTCTCAGTCACTGTTTCTTGTAAAGTCCATAAACATGATTGATGCTGTATAGTCTCATATTTACTCACTAACTTCAGTGTTGCTGTTCTTCTTCCTGTTCATCTCCATCTGCAAAACCCAAACATTTATTCACATCCAAGGTATTCCTGATTATTCTAGTGAACTCCTGTGCATTTTTTCTCTCTCCCAAACATTTTCCTTTGGAATGCTGGAAAAGGTTTCACTGTCAAGATCTTTCTATGAGCTTTATTATCAGGAGAATGAGAAGCATCGTCCACTTTTGTTTGATGTCTCACTTTTTGCTCGACAAATGTTTGTATTTCCTCCTTAACCTATTCTTCATCAAAAAATGACTTTGATCCCTGGGGGAAAAATATTCTGAAGACATTTGGGTGCAGCAGCTTGAATCTTGCATTTACCTCTCGGCATTCCCTTATTGCAGAGATAAATTTGCTTCTCTTCTGGCTGAGGTACAGTGACTAATCATTTTCCACAAGCAGTACTGTGTCCAATTTTTATACTTTGCCCTTCTGCCACAGTTTTGTCAGAATCAAACCTTTATGCTGGTATTGTTGCATCTTTACTAACACAGTTCTTGGCTACTTTCTCATGACCAAGTTTTGGAACATACATATGATGTGCCCTTTCAATTAATAAATCCTGCTGTGGAATACCAGTCCAGCTACATATCTGTGTTTTCATATAGTTAATACAGTCTGTTCCTTCCAGTTTCTCTAGTACAGCAGAAAATCGGAAGTTTTCTCTGCTTGCTTGGTCCTCTAATTCTACCATTTTTTGAAACATCTCGTCTTGAGCAGTCTCATACTCAGCCAGCCTTTGCTTCATTTTGACCTCTGATTTTAGCTGTTTTATCAATCTGTATGTATAGTTGTTTAAAGATTCTTACATTTTTTTCCAGTCTTTTGTTTTTTGAGCTGATATACTCCTTAATTTATTTTAATCAGCTCTGGGAACATTTATTTTTTCCTCTAAATTACTAGAAGACATCTATTGTACCAAAGCTGGAGCTTCAACTGCTTTTTCCTGAATGGCTGCAGGATTTTTTCCCATTCAGTGCCTTCTCTTCACCTTTTCTCATTGCTTTTCTTTCAGGCTCTCTAAGTTTCTTCTTTGCTAGCATCCAGGCAGTGTACTCACAGCAACTGAATTTTCCTAAAACTGGCCTAATTACTGGCCTTTATCTATCAGTTTCTTTTTTTCACACTGACAGAGTTGAAATTAAAATGTTAATCAGTAGTGCAGCCATCTTGGAAAGTCCTAGCTATATGATTTTTTTAAGTTCACTTTGCTACACTTAATATTTCTGATTTCATTTTTCAATATGCAACTCCTGTTAGCTTCCAGTATGGTAGATATTTGACCATGTCTACAAACTTTCTTATACTGCCTGAATTTATCACTCAGATTTTTAATCACAGCATATTGTTTATTCTTTAAATATTTGCAACTCTTGTGTGTTACTTTGATTGCTCTTAAGATTGCATATGTTTTGTGTATGTATTGTATTTGCATGCTTTGCCTGAGTTATGGCTGAAAAGGATACTTGGACCAATTCACTTTCCCAAAAACTATCTGATACCAAAACAGAAATTAGGTTTGCAGTGCTGATACACTAAGAATTTTTAGATTAGCATTGAATGCCAGTGGAAAAGTTCAAAGTAATTGTGTGGTATCATATAATGAATGGATGAATTTAGCAAAAGAACAGCTCCATCTGTATGGTGGCACTGATGCTACAGGGTTGTGCCGGTGTACAGCCTACATGCCTGCAGTACTGGTCCCTACCTACAGGTGGAGCTGTGCTATAGGTAAATGGAGGATAAGACTGCATGCATGGGAGGTAGTGTTCTGTTGGCGCCATCCCCTTTTTACATAGATGATAACATAGCTTCAGTTTTGTAGTACAGACCCATAGAATGCCCTCCTTGCATTCCAGACATTAAAATACATGCAGGGCATAGTTTGCACCTGTCATGCATTGCCCAATCTAACATAAAGATGGTGCTGTGGTGCTGGCCAGCTTCAGGTACTTGCAACCGCATCTGAATATCAATATTGGTGCTGTAGACAGACTAAAAGTATACAATACCAGTGTTGATATATAATTGGAGCTATGGGATCTGGGCATGTTGCAGGATTGTCAGAACAACACAGTAGAGAGTCAGACTACACTGTACATAGCTAATGGGATTCTTTAGCATTAATACAGAAGGCTTCTGAATTCCATTATCTATTTATGGAAAGTCCCTGCACACATAGAAGGTTCTGGTGTAGCTAGTATTCAGATTCTCCTATGTTGACTCTACCCAGTGGCAGATCAGAAACTAGGTTCAAGCAGCATTGCATTATGGAGGATGGCTTCCTGCAATGCTATCCTGATTCAAGGGATGAATCCCATGGTATAGCTCACCTTAGCCTGAGCATAAACTCATTTGGAATCCTGCCAAACATATATTTTAGTTTTTTCCTTCATAGTAATTGAATAATATTTTGTATAATTATTATGTGAATTTACTTGTAGGTTACTAGTTTTTATTTTGTAAATGGTGATGGGCACAGCTTAGAAAATGTACTCAACATGTATTTAATGGCATAGTTATAACAGAGCACTTCAGTTGCCATTATTTTGATCATGTCATAATGAGCTATGCATATACGGGTGGACTCAAAAATGGTGAAAAGGGAGAGAGAGTGAATGATCAAAAACATCACACTTCATTACACCAAATTGGAAAATCCATCTTATCCTCTAAGATAATATCATCCTGTCCCATTTCATGTCATCAGAGGGCAAGATTTTCCTGGTCTATGTTCGTGCATTGAATAAGAATTACAGTGAACCCCTTATAATTGAATGTTAAACAGTAAATGTTTAAACCACCGGACATACTTAACATTGAAAAGTAATTCATCGAATACACACACAATTATACACAATTATACACAAGTGGATATCTGTCTTCTAGCTAAAGTTCTATAACAGTCAGATGTCCTCTAATCAAGATATGTGGTTATATCCTACACTTAAAGACATCAGACAGAACCTTGTCTGCAAAGGATAGCATAATCTGCAATATTTAAGGTTTGCTTTCTTGTCAGTGAAGGAAATGATCACCTGTTTCATCTGGGTCTGTGTCAATCACTTAAATAAGTCACAAAACAGCACTTCTAAAGCCACCATTAGTTTTGGAAGTGCTGTTTTGTAACTTCTTTATGTGAATTTCTTCAGTACCCCAAATTGATGAGTTACTATGGTACTTGAGCTCTGTCAGTCACTTCCAGACAAAGACTTCGGCGTTACAGGCACCCAGGACTTGAATATATATGTTATGGACACCTAATGCACAGGCGTCCATTACTTTGCCTCTGCCATTTGATTACAAAGGTTCACAGAGTAGCATTAGAAGGAGCTACTTCCCTATTTCTCATAAAGCTATCCTATCTAGTTCAGGAAAAAGTGCCTAGAGAAAAAGTGACTCTCCATCAGAGAAATCCTCAGAATCATAATTAGAAGAGGAATACCTGTCTTACTCTCTCCCTTGAACTGTGACACAGATGACACTATCTCGTCTGACTCTCTCTACAGGATGTCTCCACTAAAGAAACTATTAATGTGATGCAACACCATTTGAAGTGGGGGAAGTGTTAAAAATTTTGCTACTCAGAATAGATTATCAGAGTTGTCAGGGATAGAACAATCCAAACCCACATCTACCCCTCTTGTTACTGAGGATTATGAAGATGTTTTGAGAATGTCTCTTAACAACTTGATTCTTAGCCTCCTGCACTAAATAAAGTTGATATATTCTATAGGGGGAGAGACTAACGGCATCATTTTGCATGATTTTATAAACAACCTATATTTTTTATATATATTTCAATTTATATATATTTTATAAACGACCCAACTATTTCACTACTGGCTTCAAGGGGGCCCAAACTGTTAACAAAATTAAATAGTCACCCTTATGTCATGCAGAGCAGAGATGACCAGCTTTGGCAAAAAGATGTACACTTCTGCCACTGCTGGCAACTTTACTATTAACAGCCTATTTGAATTCCAGTGAAACCATATAATGCATTTAGAAAATTCCAAATCCCATGTGAAAATAAAAAATGGTCACCCCAAACTTCTATTTTCTGTAAACAAATACATAAAATGTACTGTAAACAAGTATTCAAATACTATATAAATGTACATATCATATGGTGGACTGCTGCAACTGTTGGACCCTCATTAGTTAAAACTGACAAATCAGTCACCTTCGAACTGACACTAACACCAGAACTCACAAAGGGTGAAATCAGACTAAAAAACTTCACCAAGTCAAACTATACTCTCCTAGGTGAAGGGGATAAATGCATTCCAAGCCCCACCCCAAGCTGAAAGAGGTAACTATGCCGAAGTTTACACTAAAACCCTGTATAATCACTTGCATAAGTGTATAAACTCGGCTGTACCAGACAGAATCAAACCCATACCCCCAAGTAAAATCAAGCTGCCATGGTGGACTTCCAGCATCAACAAACTCTACAATACATGCAAAAAGTTGCAGTCCAAGAAAACAATGGCAAGCACCCAAGAATGGAAAAGCACCTCCTCAACCTTAACAGGCAAATACGACTTGTCACATCCTCCAAGAGCTCTTTTGAGAGAAGCATAGCAAGTAATGCAAAGGATAACCATAAGTCCTTTTACAGATATATACGTAACTTGAAGGGTAGGACCCAAGCATGTACAGAAATGGTGGCCAACAGTATCACACACACTGACCCCACACAGATAGCAAACCTGCTAGTGGATAGGTTTGGTGAAAATTTCACTCTCTTATCCCCTCCTAACTTACAACAAACCTTCCCCCAAACTCCACCACCCCACTTTACATATCTGAAGAGCAGCTCCTCAAAGCCCAGTCCAACGCAAATAACATGGCCTCTATGGGACCACATGACATCCCAGGCTGTCTTCTAAACAGGCTAAAACATGAACTAGCATCACCACTAAGTACCCTTTTCAATCATAGCCTAACCACAGACTTTGTTACTGCATAATGGAGAACAGCAACAGTTATTCCCCTCCACAAAGGTGGCCTAACAACAGACCCATAAGCCTGACCAGCCTCATCTGTAAGGCCAACAAACTTATCATTATGGACCTCATAAATAAAGACATAGGTGACCTCCAAACCCTGGATCCTACCCAATTCAGTTTTGTGAAGGGCAGATCCTGCCTGTTAAATCTGGTGGACTTCTTTGAAAGTGCGACCAAGACCACTGATGAGGGCAAATCTGTGCACACAGTATACCTCGTCTTGGCAAAAGCTTTCGACACATTTCCACATTCGGGCATTACCAATAAACTTAGCAAACTGAATCTAACCCCCTTTGTTGTAAGATGGGTTGGCAACTGGCTCACAAACTGGACACACTCTATCAAAGTGGGTGACTCCACATCAACCAGCAGACCTGTTACAAGTGGGGTGTCACAGGGGTCAGTGCTTCGCCACCTACTGTTTGGTATATACTTCTCAGACATTCAGGTCAAAACTAAAGGATTGTGGCTGACCAAGTTTGCAGACAACTGCAAACTAGGTGCAATCATTGAATCCCCAAATGATGTCAGTATACTCCAGGATGGTCTCACAAATACCAACAACTGGTGCATTAGTCATGGTATCAAACTGAATGCAAAGAAATGCATCATCATTCCCTTCAGCACAAACAAAGTCCCTTCACACTATCAAATCAATAACAATACCCTAAGTACCCATGAAGTGTTAAGACACCTGGGATCACAGGCTGATTGCAACATTAACTTTGACCTCTACAATGTCTGTGATTGTAAAGAAAGCTTTCCACGCAGCTCACTTGATTACTAAAAGCATCATCTCTAGAGCAAAAGAAATTATAACCTCCTTATACTCTGCACTTATCTGTCCCATAATTGAGTATAGCACCCCATTTAATATGTACTGTACTCAGCACCTACAGCAATTAGAGAGAACTCAGAGGTTTCTAACAAAGAAGAGCAAGGGCCTCCAGCATGTGCCTTACAAGGACCAACTAAAATCCCTGTCACTATCCTCTGTATCATATAGACTTCTTAGGGGAGACTTATGTCTGGCCTACAGAGCAACCCAAGACCCAAACCTAATGAACTTACTGCATATCCATAAATCAAGTGGGTTTAGGACTACCCATTCCAGGGACTTAAAAATGGTCTGCAACTTAAATAGGATATGCTGGAGGAACAGATTTATCTCCCAGCGACTGCCACGTCTTTGGAACAGGCTACCAATTCATGTGAAACCTCTATTACACTGTTCAAGAGGAACCTGGATGAGTGGAAGGGGAACCATAAATTCTTACCAGGGATAGCACCCACAACCCTCCTGGACATGGGCAGTCATCATTAAATGCAATCTTGGGTACTGACTAGTACCTCTACAATATTATATTGTGTTGAAACGGCTAGGCTTAAAATGACCTCTGGGTCAATAGCCTAGTAATCTCCTATGATCTTATGATATTATGTTAAACAACTTAAAAACTCACTACTCCATGTGAGAAAACATTTACTAAGAGTGCATTTTATTACATTCTATTTGTCTACATAACAATATGCTGATTGATGGTAGATGTTAATTTATTTTCTCTCTTTTTCTGCTACGTAAATATCATCCCTCATGTTGCTTTTGACTATGAGCTATAAGCCCGTAAAATGGATTTATACAATAGTGTTTTCTAGCTTTTCTCTCCCAGCTTCCAGTATAAATAGACCTCAATACAGAACAACACACTTAAGAAAATATAAATAAATAAATAAATAAATAAATGTAACTAACTTTTACTTTTAAATCCGCGGTGGTGGTGCTGCGGTAGCGTTGTCGCCTCACAGTAAGACGCTGACCGGTTCGACTCTCAGCTAGAGCGTCTTCTGTGTGGAGACATGCATGAATGGGCATACCTTCGTTGAAGGTTGTGCATTAGGGCTGGCAACTCGGCACGTAAAAATCAACTGCCAATCATTAACAGACTGGAGTTCCGCTGTGGCGACCCCTAACTGGGAAAAGCCAAAAGACACAACAACTAACTTTTACTTTAAAAGACAACCATTCTTCAGTAGCAGTAAGATATCCTTAAACAGATTCAAGATCTGGCTAAAGATAGTGAGGATGATTCTTTGAGGAAGAAAGTATTCAATCTTTCCCAAACATCAGTAAGAAGTTGAAAGCATATAATGACATACTGAACAAATGCTATAGCACTACAGATGTTAACACGGGAAATACGAGCAGAAGACAATGATGGCACAGTGGTGCAGTGGTAGTTTTGTTACCTCACAACAAAAGGTTCTCTGGTTTGATTCTCGGCTGGGGTGCCTTCTGTGCAGAGCCTGCATGTCCTCCCTGCATTCATGTGGGTTTTATCCGGGTGCTCCAGTTTCCTCCCACATTACAAAGACATGTGTCTGGAGTGTTTCTCCCTGGCCTCTGCTGAAAATTGGCTCTTTCCAAGTTGGACTTTCCTGGTTAATAAATAAAATAAAATCTTTTTAGCTGGTCCTACCAGAAGAAATTAAGAGGCAGTTGGAAAATACAGCTTTAGGAATAATCTCTTTGCTCCTCTTCAAAGGAAGTTTCTAACAAGCTAGAAGGATAAGACCTGATAATACTGAACTGGCACAAAGTTAGAATATGTGCACAGTTGTGAAGTAGTGATGCAAAGACTCCATGAACACTTAAGCAGTATCTAGGAATGTTGTCCCAAAGAGAATCTGTTAACTGTTGTATCAAATTCTAAAATACATGATGTCAGACATAAAAAGACTCTTGGTGACAGAGCAATGGTGCATACTTCTAAAAATCATAATGCTGATGCAATTAACATATATGGTAAACAGCTTCTGTGATTGAAGTAAATAACGTTCCCTTTTGGTTCATTAATTATAATATAAAAGGAACCATGGAGATTATTAAAAAACATTTTTCTATGACATCCTTAGGAATTCTAGGAATCATCCCTTCAAAACATTGACTTTTTATAGAATGAAAATAAGGCTTTATCAATGCTAGAGTGCATATGTATATGTGAAGTAGTGTTTATATCAGAACATCGAAGGCTGATAAGTCCGAAGCTCACAAGTGCGAACTTTAAACCCCGAAAGCTGACATTGAATCGCAGAATGGAGATTGCCATAGACTGTGGGAAGGGAAGATTTCCCTTTACTGCATTATAGTGCAATCTTGGAGTTGGTATATTTAAGTAGTGGGGGGTGGGGGGTGCAGGGGGACTTGCCCCCCTGCATAGAGAGTTTTGTTTTGTTTTTTTTGGTAGTATTTTTTTTTGTACGTTCGATGTTGACAGCTTTCGAGGTTTGCTGTTCAAAGTTGTGAGCTTCGGACTTGTAAGCTTTCGATCATCTGATATAGACCCTGTGAAGTATTAGTTTATGTGTCTTTAAAGTAGATACTGCTACAAAGATTGGTGTGGTATATGACCCTGAATCGAGTCAGTTGATATAAAGCTTCATGCTGTTCACATTGTATGGATATTGACAACATGTTTTCATCTGTACTCATATTACATGGTGTCAGAATTAAAATTATTTGACTCCAGAAGATGTATTTTTATTCTGCTACATATTTAGGTAGTTGGAACTGATCTTGCCTTTTGATAATACAGACAGAGGATTTTATTTTTGTCTTGAAAAATAAATTAAAAAGTATATTGTGAACCAAATAAGACTCTTCTATATGCACTTATTTTTATATCTATAAATCATGGAGATCAATTAGTGCTTAAATAAAAAGAAATGAAGCACATAGCAGAAACCTGTGAGATTAGCAGTTTGCATGATTCATTACCAGCAGGAACAAGCCAAACCAAGTGCAAGCAGTGTGGCTACTCCATTCCTTTGCAAATAGTATGGCTGCAGACAATTGAAAGCATGCTGCAAATAAATTAATAACATTTATAGACTTTATGAGGATTACAACCATTTGGAAAGAGTTTGTAAATGTCTAAGTAGCATGCTTCTACATGATTTGCATATACTAGAGGAAAATGTTTCAACATGATTTGCATATACTAGAGGAAAAAGCCCTGAATGAAATGGAATACTTATCAACAAACACTGTTGCATTGAACATAGTGACTGCTTGTTGCAGATGATAGCAAAGCTATCGGTAGTGCTGAAAATAACAAATGGTCAGAAAAATTGATGATTAAAGGTACTCATATTATGGTTAATCTAGATACAAGGGCTGAATGCAAAATATTGTCTGAGTCTATATTTAAAGTATAAAGTATATTGGTCATGTTTACAAACGCCTTTGCTTTGCAGTTAATTTCATTTGCTGTTGTATTCCTTGTGATAAAGTTATAAGTGGTTTTGCAAAAAATAAATATTACAGTTCACAATTTGATTTCTTCAGCTACACTATTTACTCAGTTTTTCTACAGCTCGGCCCACAAATGGTACTGAACAAAAATTTACATATAGCTAAAATAATTCTGAGAAAGCAGACAATAATGCACCTTTGTAGAGGAGTAATGTCTTATTTCAGTTGTGGTTTCACTACTATATCATCATGTGTTAATTTTCAGTGTGATGTGTTCCATCGGCAAGAAGTAGTTGACAACTTGTCTATCTAGGAAATAAGAAACTACGTCTGATGCATTTAAATGTAAAATACTGAGGCATTAAGGGTTCAGTCTTTCATGATGTCATGGCGGGAATTTTCAGCGCTGAGAAAAATATTCAGGGAGACATAATTTGTGTCAAAACTGTACCATCTGGCATTGTATATGAAAAGGAGGTTAAATCCAAATCCATGTGTTACATACATATGTTTTAGAACTTGACCAATACATTTTAAGGTACTGAACCTAATAAACATTAGAAGCATCCATACATATTTAGCACACATACCTAAATCTGTGGGACAATTTGACTGTACTGTTCCAAGTAGTGGAAAATCACTTAAATCAACAGCTATTGAGAGGCACTTGGTATGATTAAAATAATTCATCCTGTACAGTTGTAGACTGATTCATTGGCTAGTGCTGACTGCATAAGAAACAAAGTCAAAAGTCAAAGCTGCAAATCTGATAATACTGAACTGGCACAGAGTTAGAATATCTGCACACTTCTGAAGTAAATATGTAAAAACTCTCTGCACTTGTATGCAGTACCTAAGAATGTTTTTCCCAAAGGGAATTTTTAGCTGTTGTATCAGATGCTGTAAAACATGAAGTCACCCATAAAAAGACACGTAGTGACAGAGCAAAGATGCATGTGGCTAAAAATCATAATACTGATGTAATTATTACAGGTAGTGAAGAGCTTTTGTGATTAGTACTTCAATGTAAGTTCAGAAATATAAATCTCAAAATGCTGAATGTAGGCTGCGATTTGTTTTAAGGCTTGGGCTATCTGTAAGGTGACTATAGCACATCAATATTTTTCCTGAGGCAATATCAGTAATTCATACTATGAGATGACTTCTATATGGAATCATAGGTAGAACTGAGCAAGAACTACATGGAACATACAGTAGTGATAGTTGTGCAAACAGAACTGACTGAATGGGTAAATAATATAGCAAAATCATTGAAGTAGAACAAAGAATGTGCATTGATCTTATGAATGAATAAAAAGGGAATGTTATCTGCTTTGTGCAATGGACAAAGTAGTTACAACAGTGACTTATGTTAAGTTCTTCTCTGTTTTTGAGGCTAACAATAATTCTGGCAACTAAACTAGGCAAAGATAGTTCCAAGATGTGCATACTTAGTACACCTCTTGGTAGACACAGATTTCTACATTTACCATTTGGAATATCTTCAGTTTTAGAAATGCTGTAGAGAGCTGTAGCTCAAATTACTGAAAGTCTACATGGTTTAGGCAATATAATTTATGATCTAGGGAACTGCTGGTTTTATTCACAGGCATGAAAAAACTACACTGAGCAAAAAGACAGACTGAATATGCTTACTGTCTCCTTCTGAGAAGTATAATATAGAGATTAAAATGCATGTCTTTCTTTTGGTACCTCATATTTAAACTATTTTTCTCAAAGCTAAACATGGCAAAGCCAGTCTGAGTTTTATAGCCACAGTTTTCTTTTATGCTGCTCAGCTCACAGCTTCCTCTTCAGTTGGCCCTGAACAAGACATTGCAGACCATTGTATAATGATGTTTTACATCCCAGCCTAAAGTGTCATTATTTCAGTTTGAAAGATAGACTATGGTTTTGAAACAATGTTTTGTTTTCCTCAAGAATACTAAATATTGTGAATGATGACAAAAAACTAATCAACACAAGTTCTACATTCAAAAATGGACAAAAATATTTAGAATTTGTGCATCTTCAGGTTTAGATTCTTGCATTGTCCAATTCCAAGACTATTAGATTATTTAAAGTATTTTTTTAAGCAAGTCTGAACAATCAGGTAGCAGCAAATTCTTTAGTTAAAGTATTCCTTAAAACAGCATGCAAGACCTCCAAAATTACAGATTTTTAGCATCCTGGGACTTCAGCCCTTTGCTTGAAAGATTGACTTTACCCCCATCTGAACTAGAAGATTTTTATACCATGGTTATTTCTCTAGTTTCTTTGAACGAGGCTATTTAGCTGCATAATTCTACCCTAAATGACAAAATATTAAAGAATGCCTGTTACGTTCCTAGCATGCTTATAGACATTTAAGATTCTAAGATATTGTAAGAGAAGAGTTCATTTTGTTAAAAACTCTGTTCTCTTTTTGCCTCATTTAAGAAAAGGAAGAAAGCAAATCAAACATTATTAAAGAGGATAGTCCATTATATTGTCATGTTATGACAGCCCTTCTTAAAGCTCATTCCTCAATGGCTAGAAATGCATCTAGAATTCACTTTAAGAATGTTTTCTACTTGGAATATCACAGAAACAGCATCATACATTATTGTCCATTTTCTTACAAAACATTAAAAGCTAAAATTTTATTCTTGGGCAGGAGAGGATTTGACAGGACTTAGCAGATTCTGTAATAATTCTCTTTTAAGAAGGAGCCTTCTATTGCCTAAGATTCTACCAAATGTTGTGACTCACTTCAACAGCAGCCTTCCCCAATACAACCATGTGAAGAACCCACAATAAGTGTATTTTGAGAAGAGATCGTTGAGGTAGTAAATCTGCTCCCTTCTATTCCTTAATGCTTTGAAGAATTCCAAAAGTTGTATGCAACTTTATTTCTTCATACATTCACAAGTGAGGTTAATTGTTTTCACTTGTTTATTTGCAGTTTTCTTACTTCTTGCTGTATAGAGTTCTTTAGCTGTGTACCTATACAATTTGTATAAAATGAGCACACAGTCCCTGAAAATGTCAGATAAGTTGTTTGTGACTATTTTTGATTTGTAATGTCAGATAAGCCTCAACGAACTAAAGGAGATACATGCCAGCATTGCTTTTGTAAGGGAGCCTCACATCATAGGTTGTCGGTACCTACTCTGGCAAGAGAGCAGTGTTGCCCTTCACAGGAAATGAAAACAGGTATAAAACATATGGCCTGACTACTTTGCCTATGGTAGTGAGTAAATCCATATGTCACCAGATGCTATGAGTTACTGCTCTGGTAACGTTTTCCTTAAGATTTACTGTTAAAGTTAGCAATACACACAACAGTACTGTTGGCAAACATTTTACAGAATCTGGGTAACACAATATGATCACAAAATTTCTACATTAAATCAGTCTGGAAATGCTGATTTTCCCCACCCCTCCTGCATACTTTTGTCCTGTATAGAATTCACGGTGATTAGCACGGCTTCCTTACAAAACTTTGTTCTTCAGTTCAGTTCTTATCTGGAGTACCTTCTTTGCCGAGTTTGTATGTGATCCCTGCATCCATGTGGGTTTTTACAGGATGTTCAGGTTTCCTTCTAGTGTCATAACTGAACTGGTGGCCCTTCAAATTCCCTGTACATATACTTGTGTGCGAGTGTGGGTGTGTTTATGCTCTACTACCTGTGTGACTCATATTCTGCCCTTTTTGTTGTTTTTGCCCTGATTTTTGTGTGTTTACTCATTGTGTACATGTTCTCTAGAATCATTTCTATTTTAAACCATGCAGTGCTTGTTGCCTTACACCTGAGTTATTGTTGAAAAGGGAATTTAGATCATCGCACCTACCAAATTCTACAGACATGTGAATGTTGACCAGTATTAGATGGTAAAAAATAAAATAACTTTGTGCACCCTACATTTTGATTCCATGTGTTTGTTTTCTTGTTGACAAAGCCATTTTTTTAAAAGCATGTGATGTTCAGCACATTAGGTTTGTGAAGCTGAAACTAAGGGCCTTAATAGTCCAAGCCATACTCAAAGTTAACAACAGGAGTTCATTTGTCTCGGTGGTTCAGAGGTATGAAAACCTGATGTTGACCCAGGCAACTGGAATTCACTTAGAATCCCTGCCACTGAAGAAACCAGGCAGGGAAGGGGAGGAATGAAGGGATGTAGTTGCTCATCTGCAAACATCATGCTGCAAGGGGGGAGGCAGGCCTGCTTGGAGGGAACACCCTTGTACAAGAGAGAGGACATCCTCCTGGGATCACCCATTGCATACCAGTGCCTAGCTTGGTGCACACTAGTTAAGACCAGGGAGGAAGAAAGAAAATACAAACCACTTAATGGCTGTCTAGACGATGGCCCCTCTTGGTCATCTTTTGCCCCAGTGATGGGGAAAAACTGGTCAATTGGCTGAGAGGAGGCTAATGGTCAACAGACACTGGGAGCAAAGGACTGCAAAAAAAGTTGAGGAATTTTGTTTGAGAGGTATATTTTCGAAAATGAGATCTGTATTTACATTGTAACTTAAATCCCTTTAAGTTTGGATTTGACTGAAGTTTTTGCAGTTTTCACCTGAACTCTTTTTTGACATGACTGCACTTTCATTGTAAATTTTAAGACAGAATATTTAGAAGAAATACAGAGATCACTAAACTCAAATAAGAGTACATTTCATGTGATAGCCATAGTAGATGTTGGTCTAGCTAAAGAAAGATCACATCTAACATGCAAATACTGCCAGAAAAAAATAATTGCAGGTATCAGAACTGAAACTTTTTGTACAGGTACAAACAAAAGCACAATGAATACTGTACTGTAATTCATATAACTGTAGACAGATACATGAGCTGGACATGTCTGTAAATAAGATGCCACATCTGAAATGTGTAGTAATAGACATGTGAACTGCAGTGTAGTCCCCTTTGTAGTGAATGTAATGCTGACACACATGGAAACTATACAGGCCTTTCCAGGCAAATAAATAAGACAGTAACCTAGCCTGGCTGCCTTTTTAATGCATACTCTTCCTGAACGCCAAATCATACGCTGTGACATTATATGCTGTAGTTAGGGAATCATCCATGATGCAACAATAGTAATTTGTGATCTTCAGTAGTGAAAAATGCAACATAAATAATTTAACCATCCATTAAAATGTGTTCTGTTTTCATGGAAAAGCACTCATTAAGTAATGTAAATGGAAAACACTGCACAAATGGAAATACAGTCTGAAATGGCATGTTATGGGTTGTTACAGTTTCCCTAAACATGTCATCAGCTCGTTAGCTGACCTGTTATAAATCTTTTCATGCTGTTTTGCTGGCCATTTGAATGTGGCTCATAACAGATGGAAAAGTCATATAATTACATGCTCCAATAGAGACTTCAAAAGGTGTGAAATACTGAAAGCATAAGAAGGCTTGCTGACAGGCAGTCTCTGTCTCTCTCTTCTCTCTGTTTTTCTCAGTCACACACAGATACAAACACACACAAGCACACACAGGATACGGGCATGTTTGTGTTTTTCCAGTATACACGGAAGCACATACTGTAAATATTATATGCCATTTCACTCCTATAGTTTGTTTATTTAATTAGTTTTAATATGGTTGCCATCACTTCATATTATAATGTACAATAGTTGTGATGCAATCATGCACTCGGATTTCACCATTGTTTATTGTTCTCATGACAAGCATTTGAACCTCTAAAGAGTCTGCATTATAAAAGTTACAAGAAAAATTTCAAGGCTTTCTTTTAGGTTTGCCCAGATATGACAACTAGAATCTGCAGGTTCACAAACTGCGGACAAGGGATATTGATTACAAACCGTGTGTTAAATTTAAATCTGTCACATTCTGTATCCTGAACAAGGCTCATACCACTGAAATTAAATGTATCAATGAAATATGGCAGAGTACAAATGAAAAGATCCATATTATGGTGCTATATGTAACAACTATCCAGCATACACACAACTGATTGTTTCATGCTCCAAGATACCATCCAGTGTGACCTACGTTCGATGAGAGGAGTGAGGGCTTCATGCTGATGGTTCTGGCAGGAAAAGATAGGTATGCCTATCCTGGGTGGGAGGGTACAGCAGAGCAGGATGTGTCCAGCTACAAGCACACAGGAGTGGTGGAATTGCAATGTATTGCAGTGGGGGTCCTGGGGTGGGATTACAGTTTACCACTCTTGGTAGTAACCCTTATTAGGTAGTATATGGGAACTGCACAGGAAGGGTACTATCAG
Organism: Protopterus annectens; assembly: GCF_019279795.1. Taxonomy (NCBI): domain Eukaryota; kingdom Metazoa; phylum Chordata; order Ceratodontiformes; family Protopteridae; genus Protopterus; species Protopterus annectens. Next base: position 265,188,055 of record NC_056733.1, read on the forward strand.
TTCCCATGATGATGTAGGTGTTCTGTCCCTCTGCCCAAGGGTTGAGTTAGGGACTTACACAGATATTCTTATTGCCAGGATGCTTGTGAGAACATAGATTTCCTAATGTCTGCATGAATGATGGTCCCTCAGGAGAAGTTTCCCCAAGGAATATTAATGGATTCCCCTGATAAGGAACTAAGGGGATTAATGGAAAAAGGGCCTAGAAAAATATTGTGGTGGTTGCTTTATTAGTGAGGTTACATATTTCTCTACACCTAGAAACAGTACAGAATAGTATGTTATGAAATCTGATAGCATTTATATAGTGGCACACAAATACACAATGTTAAAACAAGAAAATGAATGTAATATCAACAGTGTAAGAAAAACAGTTGTGGTCCTGTCGGGGAAGGGTAGATTCCATAATTTGAATAGATTTTTACCATCAAAATTGCTTGTGGGTTGCTTACTAGTAAAGTCTTTAGTTGAAGTGAGAAAATGGAGAAATGCAGAGGGAAGCAGTGTGTTTTTTTGGAAAGGGAGTAGATTAAGACGGGGAAGAAAGATGGAGGAAATGTTTAAATATTGGAGTCGGCCTGGTGCTGGTGCTAAGCATGACCAGGATTTATTCAGATGTAGTTTGAGCAGGCTATTAATGTATGGCAGTTTGTCAGTGAGTTTAATGGGTTTTGGGATGGTGTTTCATATTTTTGAGACATAGCAGGAGTAAAGTGAATCTCCAGCTGAGTTATTAGACTTAGTTGTTTTTAATAAGAAATTGTCAGTACAGTGAAGGTCCCCTGAAGGGGAGTAAGGCAGTACGGTATTTTTAGTGCAGCGCATTTATCTGGGTAATAAATAAGTTTATATGCAGATAATAACTGTGAATGTTTAAGGACATTTCTTATTTCCAGCCATTTAAGTTGTGTCAAGGCTTGACAGTGGTGGGTTCTATATGTTGAATTAGTAGCAAATTTAGCAATGTTATTTTAGCAAAAGATTCAAGAGTGGTATTTAGGTTAGTTAGGATAGGTGATACAAAAAGGTGGGATGGAAGTAAATAGGCTGAGGCTGTTTACCATGCTGTGTCTGTAAGGTATCATTTGGATCTATAGACGGAGCCAAGTTTCCAATTTTTTTTTTCTTTTTTATTGTTTGTAAGATAGGGTAGTCAAATTTCAGATTTTTATCAATGACAACTCTTAGGAGTTTACTATATACAGTTATTTCGATTTTAGTGTTGTTTAATGATGTAATTAAGAAAGATTGGTTTTGGGTGTTATATTAGTTGGGGGTGAACAGTATTAATTTTGTTTTGTTTTGTCCAGGTTAAGGAGGATTATGGAGCAGGCTGAGTTTTTTAGATTTTTTGGGTAATTTTCTGGAGTTTGGAGAGAGTCAGGACTGTGCATATTACTGGTAAATCCTTTGAGTATTGAACAATGCTTGCTTGTTGTGTGGCAGTATGGAGTTCATAGGTTCATAGGTATGTACTAGGCTGATGACCCTGGGGCCTTTACAAGCCTAGCCATAGGATTATCCTGACATCGTGCCACCTGACCTTAGTTCCCAGTGCCTCTGTCGAGTAGAGCCACTGAAGTTATCCCTGGGGTGAATTTTCTATTTCCCATCCACTCATCAAGATTTCTCCTGAAGAGGGTCAGTGAGGTGCTCTGCATGTATAGGAAGTCTATTCCATACCATGGGCAGTCTCTGGGTTATGAACCTGTCCTTTTAGTAGGTTCTGTTGATTGTGGCAATGAGGTAATGTGGTAATGAGGTTGAGGTGTTGGAGTGTGTGGTGCGGAGAGACTGGGATTTCTTTAGATGTAGCATTTCTAACAGAGCTAGGTCAGACATGGCTTTGTAAGTCAAGCAGAGATCGCCTCTAAGTAGGCGATATGAGACAGAGAATAGTTGGAGTTTTTTGCATCTGTCCATATAGGACAAGTGTTTAAAGACTAGGATCTTCTTTGTGAGGTACTTTTGCGGCCTCGCCAGTTGATGCAGGAGTCTAGTGAGGTACATGCCAAATGGGGCATGGTACTCAATGATTGGCCTAATAACGGAAGAGTAGCCGTGGTGGTACAGCAGTAGCGTTGTTGCCTCACAGCAAGAGGTTCTCCTGTTCGATTCTTGGCTGGAGTGCCTTCTGTGTGGAATCTGCATGTCCTCCCTGCGGTCGAGTGGCCTCCAAAAGACATGCGTGAATGGGCGTGCCTTCACTGACGGTTGGGCGTCGGGCTGGCAACTCTGCACCATAAAAATCTACTGCCAATCATTAGCAGACCAGAGTTCCACTGTGGCGACCCCTAACCGGGAAAAGCTGAAAACACAAACAACTGAGAGAGACAATGACCTCCTTCTTCCTGGATGCAAAACCCTTAGTAGTGAGATGTGCCACATAAAAGGACTTTCTGACTACAATGGCAATGTGATGATCAAAAGAGAGGTTGCTGTCAACCTGTGTTCCCAGATATCTTATGACATCTTCTGTGTTCAGAGGACTACCATCGATGTGGTAATTCATGGAACCAGGTTTTTCCCAAAGGGATGATGACACATTTTTTAGCATTGAGCTTAAGGCCATGGTTCAGACACCAGTCGTTGGTCGCAGTGAGGCCATTCTGTAGGATGTCAACATCACTTGGGGAGTTAATAATAGCTCCCAGCTTGTAATCATCTGCGAACTTTGTCAGCCAGAGTCCCTTCTTGTTGGCCTGGACTTCAGAGAAGTAGAAACCAAACAGGAGAGGACCCAGGACCGAACCCTGTGGGGCTCCACTTGTGACTAGTCGGCAATCTGACTTGGAGTCAGCTACTTTCACACTGTGGGTTCTATCTGTGAGCCAGTTTGCAACCCACTTAGTGATATAGGGGTTGATACCTAGCTTAATGAGTTTTTTTATGATTCCTGTGTGGGGAATGGTATCAAAGGCCTTGGCCAGATCAAGGTAGGATGTATGAACCACCTTGGCTTCATTCACAGTTTTGGTGACTGACTCAAAGAAGTCAACCAAGTTGAGTAGGCATGATCTACCCTTCACAAAACCAAACTGTGTGGGATCCAGTGTTTGGAGATTCCCTATATCATTGTTTATTAGGTCCATGATGATGCATTCCATAGCTTTGCATATCAGACTCGTCAGCCTAATGGGGCAATAATTTCCAGGGTCTGTAATCACTCCTCCTTTGTGGAGAGGGATGACTGTAGCAGTGCATCATTTGGTAGGGACAAAGCATGAGGTGAGGCTGTGATTGAGCAGGGCACACAGGTGAGGTGCCAGTTCACTCTGTAGTTCATGTAGAACACAGCCAGATATATTGTTAGGTCCCATAAAAGCTGTATTCTTGGCCTTAGACAATGCTGTTTTAACCTGTGCAGCAGTAATACAGGGTGCCTGGCAATCTACTGGTATTGTGATTGGTCCTTTGGGGGGGTACAGTTGGCACTAAATCTGTTGGCCAATATATTGGTAATATCTGTTGGCTCAGTATAGGAGGTACCATTGTGCAGTAGCTCAGAGCAAATCTGGGAAATGCCGTGAAGTTTCTTTACATAACTATAGAAGGCCTTGTGGTTGTCTTTACTATCTGCTGCAATTCTATTTTCATAGCTAGCTTTAGAGGATTTGATTAGGGATCTCAGCGTTTTGTTGAGGTTGATAAGGGAGTTTCTCCAGTCTTGGGACTTCACCTTATTCCGCATCAGTTTCCTCCTTCTGTTGTAGAGTTTTTTTATGGCAGGAGACCACCAGATTGGCTTCCTTTTTTTGGAGGAGTGTCTTGGTTCTATTAGATATGGTGATATCCATGCATTTGTGGTTTATTTATAAAGATGTTAAAGAGGAGTGGTCCAAAGATTGAGAGTTGTGGGACTCCTATGGACAAGGATCTGAGTAGGTGGCAAAAAGAGAAGGCCAATGTGGCTACATGCAGATGTGAAGACTAGAAATAACAGTAAAAGATAGGGCCTACAAGAGGTGGACAGGAGGGGGTGAGCAGATGGAGGAGGCACAATATAAGGACACTTGCAAAAAAGACAACAAAATTGAAAGGAATTTAGCAAAAGAGCTCAAGAAAAGAAGAAAGGGATAGTTAGGCACATAGCAGAATGAAGAAAGGGAGGAAATAGAACTGAGAAGGAGCTTGCAGAAGATTGAAGATAAGCGGAGGTACTAAATGAATATTTAGCTTCAGCTTTTGCAAAGGAAAGCGGGGGAGGATGCCATGCTGAGAAAAACACAGAACAGGAAGAACAGTAGACAGACACCAGGACAGAGGGAAAATAGGTTCAGAGGGAAATGTCTGCTTTTAGAGAGTATAAGACACAAGGAGCAGATGAACTGCCTATCCTCACAAATATGCCTAGTATGTAAGCAATCCCCTGATAAAGATCGTCAGCAGATCACTGTCTAGTGCAGAAATTCCAGAGGACTGAAAGACAGCCACTGTAGCACTCTTATACGAGAAAGGGAGGTAGAAAACATCTTGGGGACTACAAGTCTGCTTGCTCAATAATAGTGGCATGGAAAGTCATGGAGAATCCTGAGAAGAAGGTTGGTGGCACATCTAGAGGGCAACAATCTTCTTTTTCTTTTGGCTGTGCCTATAAGGGTTACCATAGTGGATCATCTGTTTCCATTTTTTCCTGTCCTCTGCATCTTATTCTGTCACACCAACCATCTGCATGTCCTCTCTCATCACATCCATAAACCTTATCTTAGGCTTCCTCTTTTCCTCTTACCTGGCAGCTCCATCCTTAGCATCTTTCCCTATATACCCAGCATCCCTACTCAGCACATGTCCAAACCAAAACAATCTCATCTCCAAAATGTCAAACCTGAGCTGACCCTCTAATATACTAATTTCTAATCCTGTCCATCCTCTTCATACCCAATGCAAATCTTAACATCTTTAGCTCTGACACCTCCAGCTCTGACTCCTGTCTTTCCGTCAGTGCCATCATCTCCAACCCATATAACATAGCTGGTCTCACTACCATCTTGTAGACCTTCCCTTTCACTCTTACTGGTAACCGTCTGCCACAAATCAGTCCTGACACTGTTCTCCACCCACTCCCCCCTGCCTCTCTTCCACACTCACCATTACTCTGAACTGTTGATCTCAAGTATATAAACTCATCCACCTTTGCCAACTCTACTCCCTGCATACTCACCCTTCCTCTGTCCTCATTCACACACATATAGTCTGCCTTAGTCCTGATGGTTGTCATTCCTCTCATCTCTAGAGCATATCTCACCCTCTCCAGGGTCTTCTCAACCTGTTCCCTATTCTTATTACAGATCACAATGTCATATGCAAACGTCATAGTCCATGGGGACTCCTGTCTGATCTCATCTGTCAATCTGTCCATCACCATTGCAAATAAGAAAGGGCTCAGAGCTAATCCTTGATATAATCCCACATCCATCTTAAATGCATCTATCACTCCCACCGCAGACCTCACCACTGTCGCACTGCCCTCATACATATCCTGTACCACTCTTACATACTTCTCTGCCAATCCCGACTTCCTCATACAATACCATAACTCCTCTCTAGGCACCCTGTCATATGCTTTCTCTAAGTCCACAAAGACACAATGCAACTCCTTCTGACTTTCTCTATACTTCTCCATCAGCAACCTCAGAACAAATATTGCATCTGCAATGCTCTTTCCTGGCATTATACCATACTGCTGCTCACTAATCATCACCTCCCTTCTTAACCTAGCTTCCACTACTTTTTCCCATAATGTCATGCTGTGGCTGATCAGTTTTATCCCTCTGTAGCTACTACAGTTCTGCACATCACCCTTATTCTTAAAAATTGGTACCAATACACTTCTTCTCCACTCCTCAGGCATCTTCTCACTTTCCAAGATTTCATTAAACAATCTGGTTAAAAACTCCACTGCTATTTCACCTAAACACCTCCATGCTTCCACAGGTATGTCATCTGGACCAACAGCCTTTCCATTCTTCATTCTCTTCATAGCTATCCTTACTTCCTCCTTGCTAATCCATCTCACTTCATGATTCACTATCCCCACATCATCCAACCTTCTCTCACTCATTCTTTTCATTCATCAGCCCATCAAAGTACTCTTTCCATCTGCTCAACACACTCTCCTTGCTTGTGAGTATGTTTCTCTTACCTTTATCACCTTTACCTGCTGCACATCTTTCCCAGCTCTGTCCCTCTGTCTAGCCAATCGGTACAGGTCCTTTTCTCCCTCTTTAGTGTCCAACCTTTCATACAACTTGCCATACAGCTTATCCTTAGTCTACACCACTGCTCTCTTCACCATACGCCTCATCTCCTTGTACTTCTGTCTACTTTCTTCATCTCTCTGGCAATCCCACTTCTTCTTTGCCAACCTCTTCCATTGTATACTATCCTGTACTTCTTCATTCCACCACCAGGTCTCGTTGTCCTCCTTCCTCTGTCCAGATGTCACACCAAGCACCTTTCTAGCTGTCTCCCTTACCACCTCTGCTGTGGCAACCCGGCCATCTGGTAACTCTTCACTGGCACCCAATGCCTGTCTTAACTCTTCCTGAACTCCACCTTACAGTCATCCTATTTCAACTTTCACCATTTGATCGTAGGCACTGCCCTCACTCTCCTCCTCTTCTTCTTGATTGCCATCGCCATCCTACAAACCACCATTCTATGTTGCCTAACTATGCTTTCCTTGTCACCACTATACAGTCTCCAATCTCCTTCAGACTGGCCCACCTGCATAGGCTATAATTCACATGTGTGCATCTTTCTCTACTCTTTTACATCATCCTATGCTCTTCCCAACAATATCTAAGATAAAAACAAAATATGGGTTCATGGCAAGAAGGGCTCAAACCTGATTTAGTTTTATGACTGGATTAGAGGAACTTGACAGGGAAGTAGTAATAGATGTAGTCTACCTGTCCTTCAGCAAGGCCTATAACTCAGTCTTACATAACAGGATGATAAGAAAACTGGAGGCATTAGATAGGACCAAGATAAACAACTGGATAGTTGCACACTTGAGTGGTAAGACACAGAGGGTTGTGCTAAGAGGCATATCAAGGAATTAGGGAAGTGAGAAGTTGTGTACCACAGGGATATGTCCAGGTGTGGTACTGTCCTTTATGTCTGTCTCAGGTATGTGTCAGGGAATAAGAAGTAGCATTGACGTTTTGCTGATGACACAGAAACAGGTGCAACAGAGGATGGGCAAGAATCTAGCAAAGGACTTGCAAAGGCTAAACATGGTGAGCAGAAAGGTGGCAGATGAGGCTCTATGCAGATAGGTACAATGTTCTACATTTACACAGCAACAACCCTAATTTGAGGTATCGCCTAGGAGGAATGGAACTGATGGCGGCAAAACAGAAACAGCCATGCACCTCTATGCATATCCTCTATTACCATAAAAAACATGTAAAATTTTTATATAAAAACGTATATAAAAAACGTGTATGAAACGTATATTATAAAATACATTTAAATTTAAATGTGAAGGACCAGCTACCCTCAATGGGACAAATATAAACCTATGATTGCAAGTTGCTACTTTTTACTATTGTTGACACAATTAACTTATTTGTTTAAAAGTCTTATCTAAGCCTGCGAACCTCGAATTTCTGCTGGTTTTCAGGAAATTGGAAGATGTCACTTCCTGTATTTTCCTGATATGTATGGAGCGCATTTTTTTAGTTTGTATTTCCTCTGAAGAAGCCACAGAATGCTGTGGTGAAAACGCTTTGTTTTCTTTTACGAATAAACTGCGTTAAGGACATTTTGCTGAGTTGTTTCTGCTGACAAGGACCTCTTTATCTGGTTGTTTTTGCTTTCTTCCTGGTATGTACTAGGCTGATGACCCTGGGGCCTTTACAAGCCTAGCCATAGGATTATCCTGACATCGTGCCACCTGACCTTAGTTCCCAGTGCCTCTGTCGAGTAGAGCCACTGAAGTTATCCCTGGGGTGAATTTTCTATTTCCCATCCACTCATCAAGATTTCTCCTGAAGAGGGTCAGTGAGGTGCTCTGCATGTATAGGAAGTCTATTCCATACCATGGGCAGTCTCTGGGTTATGAACCTGTCCCTTTAGTATGTTCTGTTGATTGTGGTAATGAGGTAATGTGGTAATGAGGTTGAGGTGTTGGAGTGTGTGGTGCGGAGAGATTGGGATTTCTTTAGATGTAGCATTTCTAACAGAGCTAGGTCAGACATGGCTTTGTAAGTCAAGTAGAGATCGCCTCTAAGTAGGCGATATGAGACAGAGAATAGTTGGAGTTTTTTGCATCTGTCCATATAGGACAAGTGTTTAAAGACTAGGATCCTCTTTGTGAGGTACTTTTGCGGCCTCGCCAGTTGATGCAGGAGTCTAGTGAGGTACATGCCAAATGGGGCATGGTACTCAATGATTGGCCTAATAACGGAAGAGTAGCCGTGGTGGTACAGCAGTAGCGTTGTTGCCTCACAGCAAGAGGTTCTCCTGTTCGATTCTTGGCTGGAGTGCCTTCTGTGTGGAATCTGCATGTCCTCCCTGCGGTCGAGTGGCCTCCAAAAGACATGCGTGAATGGGCGTGCCTTCACTGATGGTTGGGCGTCGGGCTGGCAACTCTGCACCATAAAAATCTACTGCCAATCATTAGCAGACCAGAGTTCCACTGTGGCGACCCCCTAACCGGGAAAAGCTGAAAACACAAACAACAGAGAGAGACAATGACCTCCTTCTTCCTGGATGCAAAACCCTTAGTAGTGAGATGTGCCACATAAAAGGACTTTCTGACCACATTGGCAATGTGATGATCAAAAGAGAGGTTGCTGTCAACCTGTGTTCCCAGATGTCTTATAACATCTTCTGTGTTCAGTGGACTACCATCAATGTGGTAATTCATGGGAACCAGGTTTTTCCCAAAGGGGATGATGACACATTTTTTAGCATTGAGCTTAAGGCCATGGTTCAGACACCAGTCGTTGGTCGCAGTGAGGCCATTCTGTAGGATGTCAACATCACTTGGGGAGTTAATAATAGCTCCCAGCTTGTAATCATCTGCGAACTTTGTCAGCCAGAGTCCCTTCTTGTTGGCCTGGACTTCAGAGAAGTAGAAACCAAACAGGAGAGGACCCAGGACCGAACCCTGTGGGGCTCCACTTGTGACTAGTCGGCAATCTGACTTGGAGTCAGCTACTTTCACACTGTGGGTTCTATCTGTGAGCCAGTTTGCAACCCACCTAGTGATATAGGGGTTGATACCTAGCTTAGTGAGTTTTTTTATGATTCCTGTGTGGGGAATGGTATCAAAGGCCTTGGCCAGATCAAGGTAGGATGTATGAACCACCTTGGCTTCATTCACAGTTTTGGTGACTGACTCAAAGAAGTCAACCAAGTTGAGTAGGCATGAACTACCCTTCACAAAACCAAACTGTGTGGGATCCAGTGTTTGGAGATTCCCTATATCATTGTTTATTAGGTCCATGATAATGCATTCCTTAGCTTTGCATATCAGACTCGTCAGCCTAATGGGGCAATAGTTTCCAGGGTCTGTAATCACTCCTACTTTGTGGAGAGGGATGACTGTAGCAGTGCATCATTTGGTAGGGACAAAGCATGAGGTGAGGCTGTGATTGAGCAGGGCACACAGGTGAGGTGCCAGTTCACTCTGTAGTTCATGTAGAACACAGCCAGATATATTGTTAGGTCCCATAAAAGCTGTATTCTTGGCCTTAGACAATGCTGTTTTAACCTGTGCAGCAGTAATACAGGGTGCCTGGCAATCTACTGGTATTGTGATTGGTCCTTTGGGGGGGTACAGTTGGCACTAAATCTGTTGGCCAATATATTGGTAATATCTGTTGGCTCAGTATAGGAGGTACCATTGTGCAGTAGCTCAGAGCAAATCTGGGAAATGCCGTGAAGTTTCTTTACATAACTATAGAAGGCCTTGTGGTTGTCTTTACTATCTGCTGCAATTCTATTTTCATAGCTAGCTTTAGAGGATTTGATTAGGGATCTCAGCGTTTTGTTGAGGTTGATAAGGGAGTTTCTCCAGTCTTGGGACTTCACCTTATTCCGCATCAGTTTCCTCCTTCTGTTGTAGAGTTTTTTTATGGCAGGAGACCACCAGATTGGCTTCCTTTTTTTGGAGGAGTGTCTTGGTTCTATTAGATATGGTGATATCCATGCATTTGTGGTTTATTTATAAAGATGTTAAAGAGGAGTGGTCCAAAGATTGAGAGTTGTGGGACTCCTATGGACAAGGATCTGAGTAGGTGGCAAAAAGAGAAGGCCAATGTGGCTACATGCAGATGTGAAGACTAGAAATAACAGTAAAAGATAGGGCCTACAAGAGGTGGACAGGAGGGGGTGAGCAGATGACAATATAAGGACACTTGCAAAAAAGACAACAAAATTGAAAGGAATTTAGCAAAAGAGCTCAAGAAAAGAAGAAAGGGATAGTTAGGCACATAGCAGAATGAAGAAAGGGAGGAAATAGAACTGAGAAGGAGCTTGCAGAAGATTGAAGATAAGCTGAGGTACTAAATGAATACTTAGCTTCAGCTTTTGCAAAGGAAAGCGAGGGAGGATGCCATGCTGAGAAAAACACAGAACAGGAAGAACAGTAGACAGACACCAGGACAGAGGGAAAATAGGTTCAGAGGGAAATGTCTGCTTTTAGAGAGTATAAGACACAAGGAGCAGATGAACTGCCTATCCTCACAAATATGCCTAGTATGTAAGCAATCCCCTGATAAAGATCGTCAGCAGATCACTGTCTAGTGCAGAAATTCCAGAGGACTGAAAGACAGCCACTGTAGCACTCTTATACGAGAAAGGGAGGTAGAAAACATCTTGGGGACTACAAGTCTGCTTGCTCAATAATAGTGGCATGGAAAGTCATGGAGAATCCTGAGAAGAAGGTTGGTGGCACATCTAGAGGGCAACAATCTTCTTTTTCTTTTGGCTGTTCCCATAAGGGGTTACCATAGTGGATCATCTGTTTCCATTGTTTCCTGTCCTCTGCATCTTATTCTGTCACACCAACCATCTGCATGTCCTCTCTCATCACATCCATAAACCTTATCTTAGGCTTCCTCTTTTCCTCTTACCTGGCAGCTCCATCCTTAGCATCTTTCCCTATATACCCAGCATCCCTACTCAGCACATGTCCAAACCAAAACAATCTCATCTCCAAAATGTCAAACCTGAGCTGACCCTCTAATATACTAATTTCTAATCCTGTCCATCCTCTTCATACCCAATGCAAATCTTAACATCTTTAGCTCTGACACCTCCAGCTCTGACTCCTGTCTTTCCGTCAGTGCCACCATCTCCAACCCATATAACATAGCTGGTCTCACTACCATCTTGTAGACCTTCCCTTTCACTCTTACTGGTAACCGTCTGCCACAAATCAGTCCTGACACTGTTCTCCACCCACTCCCCCCTGCCTCTCTTCCACACTCACCATTACTCTGAACTGTTGATCCCAAGTATATAAACTCATCCACCTTTGCCAACTCTACTCCCTGCATACTCACCCTTCCTCTGTCCTCATTCACACACATATAGTCTGCCTTAGTCCTGATGGTTGTCATTCCTCTCATCTCTAGAGCATATCTCACCCTCTCCAGGGTCTTCTCAACCTGTTCCCTATTCTTATTACAGATCACAATGTCATATGCAAATGTCATAGTCTATGGGGACTCCTGTCTGATCTCATCTGTCAATCTGTCCATCACCATTGCAAATAAGAAAGGGCTCAGAGCTAATCCTTGATATAATCCCACATCCATCTTAAATGCATCTATCACTCCCACCGCAGACCTCACCACTGTCGCACTGCCCTCATACATATCCTGTACCACTCTTACATACTTCTCTGCCAATCCCGACTTCCTCATACAATACCACAACTCCTCTCTAGGCACCCTGTCATATGCTTTCTCTAAGTCCACAAAGACACAATGCAACTCCTTCTGACTTTCTCTATACTTCTCCATCAGCAACCTCAGAACAAATATTGCATCTGCAATGCTCTTTCCTGGCATTATACCATACTGCTGCTCACTAATCATCACCTCCCTTCTTAACCTAGCTTCCACTACTTTTTCCCATAATGTCATGCTGTGGCTGATCAGTTTTATCCCTCTGTAGCTACTACAGTTCTGCACATCACCCTTATTCTTAAAAATTGGTACCAATACACTTCTTCTCCACTCCTCAGGCATCTTCTCACTTTCCAAGATTTCATTAAACAATCTGGTTAAAAACTCCACTGCCATTTCACCTAAACACCTCCATGCTTCCACAGGTATGTCATCTGGACCAACAGCCTTTCCATTCTTCATTCTCTTCATAGCTATCCTTACTTCCTCCTTGCTAATCCATCTCACTTCATGATTCACTATCCCCACATCATCCAACCTTCTCTCACTCATTCTTTTCATTCATCAGCCCATCAAAGTACTCTTTCCATCTGCTCAACACACTCTCCTTGCTTGTGAGTATGTTTCTCTTATTATCCTTTATCACCTTTACCTGCTGCACATCTTTCCCAGCTCTGTCCCTCTATCTAGCCAATCGGTACAGGTCCTTTTCTCCCTCTTTAGTGTCCAACCTTTCATACAACTTGCCATACAGCTTATCCTTAGTCTACACCACTGCTCTCTTCACCATACGCCTCATCTCCTTGTACTTCTGTCTACTTTCTTCATCTCTCTGGCAATCCCACTTCTTCTTTGCCAACCTCTTCCACTGTATACTATCCTGTACTTCTTCATTCCACCACCAGGTCTCGTTGTCCTCCTTCCTCTGTCCAGATGTCACACCAAGCACCTTTCTAGCTGTCTCCATTACCACCTCTGCTGTGGCAACCCGGCCATCTGGTAACTCTTCACTGGCACCCAATGCCTGTCTTAACTCTTCCCTGAACTCCACCTTACAGTCATCCTATTTCAACTTTCACCATTTGATCGTAGGCACTGCCCTCACTCTCCTCCTCTTCTTCTTGATTGCCATCGCCATCCTACAACCCACCATTCTATGTTGCCTAACTATGCTTTCCTTGTCACCACTATACAGTCTCCAATCTCCTTCAGACTGGCCCACCTGCATAGGCTATAATTCACATGTGTGCATCTTTCTCTACTCTTTTACATCATCCTATGCTCTTCCCAACAATATCTAAGATAAAAACAAAATATGGGTTCATGGCAAGAAGGGCTCAAACCTGATTTAGTTTTATGACTGGATTAGAGGAACTTGACAGGGAAGTAGTAATAGATGTAGTCTACCTGTCCTTCAGCAAGGCCTATAACTCAGTCTTACATAACAGGATGATAAGAAAACTGGAGGCATTAGATAGGACCAAGATAAACAACTGGATAGTTGCACATTTGAGTGGTAAGACACAGAGGGTTGTGCTAAGAGGCATATCAAGGAATTAGGGAAGTGAGAAGTTGTGTACCACAGGGATATGTCCAGGTGTGGTACTGTCCTTTATGTCTGTCTCAGGTATGTGTCAGGGAATAAGAAGTAGCATTGACGTTTTGCTGATGACACAGAAACAGGTGCAACAGAGGATGGGCAAGAATCTAGCAAAGGACTTGCAAAGGCTAAACAGGTGAGCAGAAAGGTGGCAGATGAGGCTCTATGCAGATAGGTACAATGTTCTACATTTACACAGCAACAACCCTAATTTGAGGTATCGCCTAGGAGGAATGGAACTGATGGCTGCAAAACAGAAACAGGAACTGGGGTGCTGATCACACATGAAATCTACATGGAGAAGTGAGAGAGAGTGGCAGCAGTAAACAGAATGCTGGGATATATTCCCAGGTGATAAATTCTTGAAGCAAAGAGGCAACATTTCTACTCTACACGGCCTTGGTTAGAATACACCTTAAGGACTATGTGTATAGCTTTGGGGGGAATATAAGGAAAAGGAGATCAGATTGCTAAAAGGAATCCACGTGAACATTATCAGAAATATCTATGGGATGGAGAGGAAGGAATATACCAGAGCCTGGAAGAGGTAGAAATATTCTCACTTGAGACCAGAGGAGACCACAAGAGACACAGGGGCAATATGCTGATACACAACTTCATGTTACACAGATGAGGTGTCATACTCAACAGGAAGGTCAGCAGGAAAGGAGGAATTGCAGGCAGTAGTGTATAGACTGTACTATTTAATAAAGAGGGTTATGGACCCATGAAATATTCTCCTATTAGGGATAATGGAGAACCAGTCCAAAGCGCCATTCACTAGAGAATGGAGCAGGTGGAAAAAGGATAAGAGAGAAGGTAGGGATGGGGAAGAGCTATAATGGTAAGACAACTAAGGGGGACAAACTAGGCACATTTATTATCTACTGCCATTAAGAAATGTAATATAATTCTGGTGTCTGTGCACTCATCTGTACCCTTCCTACATAATGTTCTTGCTCATCTGCATAAATGCTGTGTGATGCATTATGGTGTCAAAGAACAATCTGCATTCTTTGTCTCTGAATCCTTCATGTGTGACTCCTAGAGGTAAGATGCATGTTGCAGAACTCAGTTATGTGCCTAACTTACACAGCATGCAAGTTAATTCTGAATTTTACTCATTGTGTGTAATTATCATAATTCATAAATTGTTTTTCCTACACTGACAAAGCAGGATAGTGTTTGTACAACCTGCCCTATGCCATCTTAGTAGGCGGTGGCATACAGGCATGTTGGTTAAGAACAGAGCAACAGAAATATGAAATAAAAAGAATATTAGAAATGACTGTATGTACTGATGTGTGTGCAGCTCTGTCTTTGTTAGCAGGTGTGTTTGATGCATATAGTGGATCTTGATTTTTGTTATGTGGAAGTGAGTGGAGACAGGGCAGAAATCTGCAATTATTAGCTAATGAATCATACCCTTATACCCTTTTGTTTGAAATAACTTCTGAGGAAGAGAAGGAAGTTGGATACAAGAATAGGAAAAAAAAGCAAGGAAGAGGAAGAGACAGAGTACAGTCAACCCCCGATCCACCTATCAGGGCTGACTCATTTGGAGTGCAGGTTGGATAAAAAGGTCACAGATGAGCCACTGATGCAAAATAAGGAAAAATATAATTAAAAGGAATATAGAAAGTATGTAATTAGTGGAGTATTTTTTTTTTTGTTTTGCTAAGCAACTGTACACAGCACTTTAAACACTATTTCATGCTCTTCCACAGTGAGTACATTGCATAGCTGTTCTAACACTTGGTCTTTGGAGTGTTACTAACGGATGTATTAAACCACTTTGGTACTATAACAGAACAAGTAAATAACAGACATCCTGACTTTGCTTCTCCCATCAAGGTATTAAGAACAGATTCAAAATAACAGTACAAAACAGGTGTGAAACTGGCAATAAATCCCACTGTGATACGCAGAGAATCCTTAGAGTTTGAACCCAAAGGCTATTCCAGTGAGCAATGAAGGATGAAGTGGATAAGAGGCATGGAACACATGGAGATGAATATTTAGAAAAACACCAAACTTTCTTGTAAGTTGGTACTAACCAATGTAACAGTGGGCACATGCACAAGGAAGGGGAGGAATACACAGGCAACATAACAATGAGTATCACTTCCAGAAAGGAAGTTGCTGGTCAAACAAAGTGAAACGTTAGGCTTGGGATATTCTGACAGACCTGCTGTCTGCACAGAAACAGTGGTACAACAGTGGATACATCAGCTTTATCAACCATACTGCCTCCCCCCTTTGAATGAAATGCACTGGTAGTGGGAAGAGCCACATTATCTAGACAAGGAGAGTCACTGATTGTTTTCAGGCGTATATAAGTGTTAACCTTTAGAATGTCACTGTGACTCTGGGCAAAACAGTAAAAGCACTGGCCAATAATATACCTCCATTAAGCAGGTATGCTAAAGTAACACAGAAACTGAAATTCATAGCTTGGGATTGCTTTGTTCAGAAAAAAGTAATGCAGCTGTTAATGTTAATTTATTTATTTTATGGTGAGGAAGTCAGAGGAGAGGATCACTAGCCGCTTCCCACGCCTTTTCATCTACAGACTAGTAACAGCAAAAACACAATGTCAGTTCATAAGATTATAAAATACAGTGTCTAGCAAATTACAGTATATTATGATAAGAGAATACAGTCACACGCACACATATGTATGTGTATATATATATATATATATATATATATATATATATATAGGGTTTACTATCATGTACTTGACTCACAGGCAGTTATGTCCATTTGCATGAGTCCCACATGATGAATGTCAGAATGTCAAAAACCAGCATTACTAACTGTCCAACCTTGCCCCCTTCTGGACCCATGGTAATGCTTGTTCCTGGATCCATAGTGGCTGGGAGTTTTGAGGTTCAGTACTGACTGTCCAACCTTGCCCTCTTCTGGACCCATGGTAATGCTTGTTCCTGGATCCATAGTGGCTGGGAGTTTTGAGGTTCAGTACTTGTGTCAGGTATACCAGAATTCGACATTCCAACTTTTGCGGAATGGTTTTGAGTATACA
Source organism: Protopterus annectens (assembly GCF_019279795.1). Lineage (NCBI taxonomy): Eukaryota > Metazoa > Chordata > Ceratodontiformes > Protopteridae > Protopterus > Protopterus annectens. The sequence continues at coordinate 265,204,568 of NC_056733.1, forward strand.
AAGACTCACCCACCTGCGACTCGAGTACATGATAGGAAACCTATCATACTGGCACTGTGGTGGATCTAACAGCTAGACCTCCCTAAGTAATCATAAAGTGATCCACACAGCCTAAGTAATCAGAAGGCAATTCACAAGTCAAATATTGTTCAAATTCACCACCTCTCTGTTCTACGATTCACGATTTGCTGAGCAGATTTTACATCACAATGGATATTGGTACATCCTTTTCACTGTACTAATACTATTATCATCCTAATACTCTAACAGTGAAGTTTTATAAAGCATGTTATTACTTAGTTGTAATCAGCCCACATACTTCTGCCATGTAGCAAAACCTAACGAAGTATTGAAAATGCGTACTTAAGATTTTTCAGTTAGTGTAAAACAGCACAGAATATAATATCATAACATGTCCCTTACCTAAAGGAAACATAGCAGAAAGGGAGGGGCCTAGATGAAAAAACCATCAAAGTGCAGAGATCAGCTTCATATATCTTGTAATAGCTGGGTTTTGGGTAAAGCCATTGTAAGTAAGAAAGATCTATGTCCACAGCATGGTTGTCACAGTGTCTTGCAAGATGCATTTTAATTCTGTAACTAAATAGGGCATGACTGGGATGGTCCTGATGTTAAGTGAGGTATGCTCCATATTTTAAAGCCTTGAACTAAAAAGGTTTTACTGGCACATAGAATGGTGTGCTAGGAAATAAATATTTGTAATCGTGTCACCAGTAGTGGGAAGAACTCTATCATCTGTATGTAGTTGCATTAAACTAATGGGTAATGGTGAATGCCTTATTTGTAGCTGCTTAAAATTAATAAAAATAGCCCCTAAAATTATCCATAGACGTTTAGCTAAGCTGAGAATTTGACCATGGTGCTGCCTTATTGGTGAGTCAAGAATGATTTAAAAAATTTTATTTAGTGAGCATTGTAACTTTGCAGTATCTTTGCTCGAGTTGAGCAATTATGTTGGTAACCTATATTCAGGGAGGGGATGCGTAGATCCTTTGAAGATCAAATGCATGTCTTTTATTAAGTAGCCATGAACCTTACAGCATGCTTGTTAGGTTTCTATAATACGATCCACAAAATGCTGAGAAGTGAGGCAGAGATCCAATCAGAGTCTAAGGTTTTTGAAGCTGTTAATCATTTCAAGATAATGAAGGGTAGTACAGTGTTCTGGTATAAGGATTCATATAATCTGGACCTCACTGTAGTGCCAAATAAAATTGCTTATAACTCCTGCAAAGCATTTCTTTGAAAAACAATCACACAGATCAGGGTGATTATTGTGAAGGAATAAGCTAATGTTCCTAGGACTAGAGTCATTTATCCAGATGGTTAGATAGTCTGTGCAACAAACTACTGGAGTTTTGGGGTGTACAAGATCATGCTTAGGAAACGTGAGAACAGAAAGGGTCCCAAGTTGGATACTAAGTATTTCTGCCTTTCAAGGCTTAGACAGAGTGAACATCTGCCCAGTTATTATGTTCCATTATGGAGGTAGTTGTTTGCAAGCTTTGTAAAATTAAATTGTATAGAGACAGAAAGGTGGCAGTGGGTTATGAAATAAAACTACATGGAGGTACATAACTCAGTAGTTTAAAAAATGACACAACCTGGAGATATTTTATCTATTTTAGTTATTTGGTTTGTTTGTTAACTGGGTAAGTGAGCTAGTCCAGACACTCTATTCAGTCATAACCTGGGCCCAAGTGGCAAAAACAATACATAAAATATAACACTGTGAAAAATGCAATAATGCAATGAAAAACAACGAATAGGCAGAGTAAATATCCATTAAGCTTTGCAGCGAATGACAGGATTTTAAGATATAAACAAATATCTGACACAATTTTAGTATTATTTGTTTATTTAGTTATCTATTTATTTATTCATTCGTGCATTTATTGACCAGGAAAGTCCACTGGGTCAAAGAACCATCTTCAGTGGAGGCCCAGGGAAAAAAGCTCTAAAAAGAAAACAGTTACAGAAGTTTTACATAGCATCATATTTAAATAGTCAGACAAAATACAGATGATAATTACATCATTAAAGCAGTGATTCAAAAGCATTCATATACAGTGTCATTTGTCTTGTCATTCAATTAAAAATGGTTACATAGTAAATACATTTTTTAAGATTATTATATAGTATAAATGGCTAGAAATGGGAGAAAGTCTTGAGATAAAGCCAAAGATAGAGATAGTTAATTGGTGTATTGAAGTTTTTGAAGTACTTGTTAGAAGTTGTTAAACAGAACACATGTTTAGGATGGCTTAATCATGTGATCACAGGAACAGATATGGTTACTAAGGTAGTGGTATTTTACTACTGATTTGAATGTTTTTATAGCGTCTAGTTGAGGAATACAGGGAGGCAGGGCATTCCATAATTTGGCAACAGTATAGGAATAAAGGCTTTGTCCAGCACATTTGTTGGGCTTTGGTATGCATAAGAGTTGTTTATTATAAGACCTAAGATTCTGGGTTGGTGTACATGTCTGTAGCATAATTTGAAGGAAAGGGCAGGAATTTGGGTTATATAACAATTTGTGGGTGAAAGTTAGTTGGGTGTAAAGTAGGCAGTGGGAGAATTCAAACCAGCGTAAAGTTTTAATGGCTAGGCAGTGATGTGTGCAAGTTGGCAAACTGCAGGCAAACCTAGCTATTTTGTAGTAGCATGATTGTAATTTATTCATGAAAGAAGTGTGTATGCTATTGAAAATGGGGCTACTATAGAGGAGAGAGGGGATGAGTAGACTGCTAGCTAATTTTAACTTGGTGGACATATCAAACTGAGTTTATGCCTAGCTTAAAATGGGTCTTTTTGATTGTGCTGGGAAAATGATTCTCAAATGAGAGTTTATCATCAGTTATAATGCCCAGTAGTTTTGATGTTTTTACTAGTTCAATTTCCATATTGTTTTCTGAGAAAATCTTAAAGTCCTGAGTTAAAGGTTTGGATGACAAGAGTAAGAGTTTTGATTTTTTGGGATTAAGTAGAAGCTGAGCCTCATTTAGCCAGGATTTGATTGATGTAATGGCTTTTTGTGTTCACTTTAGGAGATCTGGCTAGTTGTCTGAAGAAGTGATTATAGTAGAATTGTCAGTGTATTGGATGAGTGTACTTTACTGGGATGCTTTATTGAGATTGTAAATGAATATGTTAAAAAGCAAAGGCCCAAGAATAGATCCTTGGAGAAGTCCTGTATCGTTCATTAGATATGCAGATTGTTTGTTTTGCCATCTGACGTGTTGTTTTCTAGTGTAAAGATAGTTTTAAAACCATGTTAGAGAGTGTGGGGAGCAATTTATGGACTAAAGTTACAATAATAGTTTAGGGTGTGATACTGTATCAAAAGCCTTAGATAGGTCTAGTAATATAACTGAAGTTAGTAGATGAGCATCAAGAACTTTGTTTACAGTATTGGTAAATGCAAAGTAAGGCTGTGGTTCATAGGTTAGTACTAGGCTAACTGACCTTGTGGGCCATTTTAAGCCTAGCCAATTACTCCATGTGAGACTCAAACCCTGCACTTTCTGTTTGTAAGGTGAACACCTTAACCATTATGCCAACCCCCCAACCCCCTGGTTGTGTGTGTACTGGCTGAAAGCCATATTGGGTGGGTGCAAATTAGTTATTGTTGGTTAGATGCTTTAGTAACTGAGAATGTATACACTTTTCTAGGATTTTAGATAGAGGAGAAAGTATAGAGATGGGTCAGTCATTAGAAAGCTCACTGGTGTTACCACTTTTATCTAGGGGAGTTATAATGAAGTTTTTCCAGAGTTGTGGGATGTATGATTGGGAGATAGATCTATTAATGAGGATGCTGGCAGGGTATGCTATATCATCAGCTGCTAATTTTAGGTATTCTGCTGGAAGGCCATCGGAAGAGGGGGAGCATAGTTTTAGTTTCAATAGCAGTTTGTGCACTAGAGGGGAGGGTACTGGTTGTAAAGTGTGAGTGGATGGATTATTATTGGAGTTGTCATTAGCAGGGGAGGAGTTGGAGTTTGACTCAAGGTGGGAATGACTAGTGTTAGTTCCAAAACAATTTGTACTTTTATTAGTTTGTAGAGAGAATTCATTGACAGGTTTTTGAGTAGTATCTGTATGAGAGTTAAATGCTTGGGCAATCTCTTGTGAGTCTTTATCAGCAGATGGTGTAGGGTTATGCTGGGTTCCAGGATTAATGAGTGATGAAACCAATTTCCATAACATTTTGAATTTTTTTCTTTAGGTAGAAAGTTGTATGAAGAATTTTTTTTATTAGAAATGACTTGCTTTTTGGCACTGTTGCTAAGTTGCTTATAGTAGAGTTCATTTTGTGGAGTTCTATTTTTCCGCCATTCTTCCCAGGCTTAATCTCTAGACATGTTAACCAAGGGTCATGGTCATGCTTCATTCTTTTAGTGCGTATGGGGGCAAGACTGTTAAGAGTATTGAGAAAGACATTGTTGAAGTAGTTAACTGCACCATCCAGTGGTAGTATCTTGGTTGGGTACTAGTTGTGGGCTTTTAAATTACCTATAAGTATATTCTGGCTGAAATGGGCAAGATTCCTAGATGTTTTAAGAGAATGCAATTTGGCTGTTTGTGTTAGGGTTCTATGGGTGAAGGCAGGTATTTGATCGCTAAAAATAATTGGGAGGGTTCTGGCATATGCATATTTTTGGGGGTCTGAGACAAGTATCCAGTCTAGGGTTGACTCAGTTTGTTTGTTTACTATATGTGTAGGGTCTGTGGCAAGTTGAGTATACTTATGCAGGTTTATACTATTTGATGGAGAGTCATAGATGAAAGTTGCCAGTTTATATTAGTGTCAGCAAGAATGATGGTTTTGTTTGATATGTTGTCGGTTGTCCAGGATAGAAGATCTTCAAGAACTGGTATATTTTGACCTGGAGGAATGTAAAGTACAACAATGCATTATTGTTTTCTGCTGTTAATGTTCAGATTTTCCAGTAATAGTTCTATGTTTCCAAAGGTTGGAACAGGTTTGAAAAATGGTGCAATAGTTAAGGAATCACTGTAAATTAATGCAACGCCTCCACCTTTTTTTGTGGAGAAGATCATTTCTAAGAATATTGTATCCTAGAGGGATTATTTCAGTGTCTGATACATGTGGTTTTAACCAGGTTTCTGGGGAGTAATGAGTAACCAGGCTTGGAATTCTGTGGTTTTCTTACAAATACTTTGTACAGTAATTGTTGTTATGCAAAGGTTTTCTGTACTGGAAGGTTGGCTGTGTTTTAAAAAGTTAGTTGGTCCAGGATTGGGGTGAATGTCTCCACACTGAGAGAGAACCTAATCATGATTTGTAAGGATGGAAAGATGTTGGGTTACTAGGAGAGGCCTGAGGAGGGGACTGTGAGTTAATTTTAGTTGGATTGCGACAGTGGAGAATTTTAGCTTTTTTAGGTGACAGTTATAGCAAATGAATAAAGAAGGTGTGATGTCAGAAAAACTGTTTGTATTAGTATAGGGTCATAAGGACAGTGTTTGAGATTTTGGAGATGGAGAGTATAACACAGTAAGGATGGAGGTGGGTGGTATAGGATAGAAAGTAAAGACAGGTGGTAAGGGTGATCAGGACGATACAGAATTTTATGGAGTAGGACATATTAAGTAAAGAAAGAGACACTCTAAAATAGAGTAGGGATAGGATGTTGGATCTTATGTGGTGGAAGATTGTAGGGAGGGTCTAGTAATTTGAGAAGCAGAGGGTGGAATATTAGGATGGAGTTATGGGAGGAAGTTGGTAATTGTATCAGGGTTGTTATTGGGTGATAGAGATGAGGGGAGAGGTTTACAGGAAGTATAAATGTGATTGAAGAGGAGACAGTTGGGAATGAGGGTAGGGTAAGGTTGGGGAGTAGAGTGAGCCCAGAGCAAAGTGGAGGGTGAACGGAGTGGGTTGCTCCTGGTCTTGGAAAGGACAGGAGTAGCTAAAAAAATATCACCAACAAGTAAACAACAAGGTAAGTGAAACTGGGGTCTAGAATCTAACTAAAAGAAGTCGCTAGGTGAGAGGAATAAAAAAATGAGACAATAACAGTAACAGCAACCAAGAGAAATAGGGAAAGTCTGAATCAGTTCACACTTGCACAATGAGAGAATTGCTATTAGGGAAGAGAAGAGCTAAGTAAACCAGAATATTACAGAGGTGATTCTAATGGTTTTCTAGCTGGGCAGGGCTGAATAGACACTTATTGTTAGTATTTCAAAGTAGTACGATTAATAGGAAGACTACTATCACTAAGGGTAGGGTCAGAACAGGATAGAGTGGTAAGGTAGCGATGACCGAGGATCCCTAGCAGTGTGCTCCCAAAGCAACTAAACAGGAGGTCAATAATTATCTAGTAGTGACACTAAAACATACATCAGTTTTTTTTTTTTCTTGGAATGTCTATATCCCCATGCTGTGGATGGTGGACCTGTTCACTTCAGAATCAGGGCAGAGCCACTGGAGGGTTAACATTGTAAACTTCAGAGGTTAAGGGAACTGGAGAAAGATAAAGATAAGAAGTATGGGGTGAAAAACAATCCAGCTATAATGTTTATATATACAGAAATGACAAACAAAAGCTATCAAATATAGAAGCAAACATTGTCAACTAGGATTAAAACTGTAGTGTAGTTGTTTGAAATCTAGTGATACTATACAATAGTACAAGAACAGCAAACAGTAAAGCTGTAAGCACAGAGATACATTAATTACAAGGTTAATCACCAATAGGACTGAAACAGCAATTCAAACTAAAGCACATTGAATGTCGTCAAAAACAAGTAATTACATGGATAATCGCTTATCAGCTTCTAGCATTAAATCTATGGTGTAGTAATTAGTATACGTAGATAATATGTAACACTATAAATACAGTAAAACAGTAACATGCAGAAATCACAGAAATACATTAATTAAAAGGATTAACTGCCAAGGAGTGAAGCAGCAATTCAAAGTACATGAATGTCACCTAAAACCCAATTACATGGAAATACGCTTAGCACAAAATCAGACAATTGCTTGGTATATCTTAAAACATGCAGCGACACATTCGGAAAGCCACCATGGTGATAGCAACAAGAGTCGCTATATGTAACATAATACCAGGGCTCAGTCGTTAAGTAATGTAGCAGTAAAGGCCTTAGCGTAAGTCAAATCATATACAAAAACACTACTTTTTGTGTTATCAAATGCACTGCTAACTTTGCTAATTCCTTAGACAATGCGGAAGTGTCTGAGATCCATAAAAACAGTAGTATATTAAATTCACAACACATACATGACAAAAACTTATAGTTACCTACTGGAGAGCATGCCATTTGGAGACGCTCAGCACAGGGTGAAAGTATGATTTAAAAACGGTGCCTGTAGGTTCCCCAGGATGAAGTAAACTCCGTAAGGAGGAAAGGTTAGATACGAAGGGGAGGGGGGATCTCCAGAAGGAAGAGTATGATGTAATATGCTGAATGCACTTGCACCCGGTCCTGCAATAGATAGGAGTAGAAAAAAAAAACTATTTCCAGCAAGTAAACAAGGTAAGTGAAACTGGGGTCTAGAATGTAACTAAAAGAAGCCACGAGGTGGAAGGAATCAAAAAATGGGACAGTGGGTGTGGCCAAGGATGAACACAGGATAGCAGCAGATTTCTTCAGCTCCACCAATTTCATTACACTGACAGGAATTAATTACTTAAAAAATTAATTTTTGAAGTAATTTTCTTTCTAAATATGTTTGTTTTATATAGTTCTTGAACTATATCTAAAAACGAAAGGAAATCTTAACAATATTCCTGTCAGAAATCACTTTGGAAATTTTCCTGTCAGTTTATCAGTCTGAAATGAGTTCCAGTAAGACAAATTCTCAAGACTCCAGCATCAAGAAAGAACTTCAGTCTCTGATAATTATAATCCAGCAACTTACTGCTAAGATGGATAAAATGGATACTAAAATAGACACCTTCATAGAAAAAACTACAAAACAAATAGACTTGTTACATATAGACCTGCAACAACAGAAGATCCAGATGACAGGCATAGAAGAAGCTGTGAATGACATGGAAAATAGAATCCAAGAAGAGGAAATCAACATTGAGTTTCTGCTGAAACAAAATACACATTTACAAACAAAGCTGGATGACCTGGAAAATAGATCTAGGCGCAATAACATTAGGATTTTTGGACTGCCAGAAAATATTGAAGGTAACAATATTACTTCTTTTTTAACAACATGGCTCCCTAAAACTTTAGACTTACCAGAAGCATTCTCTTTTGGTATCGAAGAGCACATAGATCTATAGCTAATACTAACTCTAACAAAAAATATCCTAGATCAGTTATAGTTAGATTTCTATCATCTTTTGATAAAGAGATGGTTCTTAAATCTGCTTGGGCTAAAGCTCCTGTTAAGATTAATGAGACAACTGTGCATTTTGACAATGACTATTCTTCCATAGTAATAGCTAAAAGAAAAGTTTTTCTGCCACTAATAAGGGAGCTTAAAAAAGCACAGTTTAAAACATACCTTCTGTTTCCTGCCAAGCTTAAAATCTTCCTTCCTGATGGTCCTAAAATTTTGGATGACTTAGACTCTGCTTTACTGTTTATCAAAAATAATAAGATTTGGGATAAAATAGAGGAAATGGAATGGGCTAGTCCTTCATTAAAGAGACTGGAAACTGAAACTTCGTGGAAGACTTCAGAGAAGAAGAAGAGACTAAAAAACAAATGATTTGTTCTATGTTTTTTTTTTCTCTCATCATTTTATTTCATTATTAATCTTTTTAAATATAGTTCCTGCATTTCCAGAAAGCCACGGATATTCTGAAAAAGATTTAATCAAAGTTATTCTCTGTGTGCAAAGAAATGTTTTGTTTCATAACCAGTCAAAATATCTGAAGATTTAATAACAAGCTATGATTTAATTTGTTTCTCTTTCTGAAAAAGAGAAGTAAGGTCAGTAATTTGATACATTTTTTTTCTTTATCTTTTTTTTTCTTCTCCTTTTCTTCTTTTCTTTGTTTAAACAATGACATTCTATTTAGATTATGTAGTGGGTAAAGGGTGGGGGAGGGCAGGGAGAGAAGAGTAATGAAAATATGATTAATAGAATAATAACATATTTATTCCTTGTAAAAGTTTATATGTTCTTCAAATGCTATTCCTAATTATACTTTCTTGATTATACTGCTTATGCTTGTTTGTAAATAATCTGTCATGCTTTAACTAATAATAATTAGAACTAAATAGTAGTAAATAATATGTTTTATTTTTAACTCTATTAATATAAACAGTAAGTAATATTCCATTGTATATACTTCTTATAGCTTTCTCTTACATTTTTTATTTCTGCCTTACACCCTTTTATTTTCTACTCTCTTTTTCTTTTCTTTATTAATATATAGAAATGCTTTTGATCATATAGACACAGTAAATAATAAGATTTGTATAAAAATTGAGTTGGGACAAAAATATTGAGTTTTATTACTTATTAATAATTTTGGGCTTAATTTCACTTACATAGAGGCTGTAATAACCTGTAAAATACATTGTGAAGGTTTTGTCATGTTTAGATGCATTTACTCTGCTAAATGAATGTTTGTCACTAGTTTTTAATAAGTTTTCCGCCAAAATGTTAAGGGAGACAATCTGGGATGTGGGCTGTCTCATGCACAGTGTCCATGAGCTACTTCAAAAGCTTCAACTCTCAGAATTCTCACAGAGAAGCTGAAAGCAGTTAGTCTAACCTTTGACCTAGATATCACACTGACACATCACAGATTCAGGAAGAACACTCTACCAGGAAATAGAAATGATGCAAATGCGACTATGTGAAGGAAAATGAACTCTTTAACATCTAAATGTGAGTTATTTTATATAATTACTTAAATATCTATGTTATAATTCATAAAATATGTCAGTTATAATGAGTTTAAATGATGCAGTTTCTTGTAGTAAGTAAATGTCTTATTTTAGAAGGCATAGAAAATGAAACATTTATTCAAGTGTTTTTGAAAATCTACTTAACAGCAGCATAATAATCTGTGTTAAAAACTTATGTTCCAAACATATACATTACTATAACTCATTTAATTCATCTGATTGACAAGCATAAATAATTTTATAACTCTATTCTGAAAGAAATTGTCATGTGATATATTTTAAAGCAGTAGTATAGCATGGTTGTAAAATCTGGTTACTAAAATGTGTTTGCTGTGCATTATTTTGGGGTGACTGCACGGCTTTAATAAAGCTCTCCTTCAAAGACGGCTGTTGATACTTATTTGTGGATTTATCCTCAGTGCTGGACTTTTTTTGGTATGGTATATATATATATGTATATATATATATATATATATATATATGTATATATGTGTGTGTGTGATGGCTTCTTTTTTTTTTTTTACAATAATGCAAGTGTTTCTGAGAATCTGCATAACTATGCAGTATGATTTATAACAATTTCTATGAATACAATATTTTATTCTATTGACAATAATGAGTTTGAGTAAATGCTCATATACAAGCAATTCAAGGTTTTTTTTTTGGAAGCTGTTGATTGCATTTACATGGCAGAAAATAGATGCATCTTAATATATGTAATGTCTGAATCATATTAGCCAAAGTTTTTGATTTAAATGAATGTTAGAACTTATTTTTCTCTCCTCTTGATTTCTAACATCAAGATTATTTGAATGCTATTTGAATACAAGTGTTTTATATTGCATAGATGTATATAGTAGTATGAACAGTTATAAAAAAAAATTATTTTAGTTTATATGATGCTGTTTTACCAAATGTGTAATCTTGTCTTGCTAGATAATTGAATTGAAAACTGTTAACCTCAGTTAAATATAACTAGTATTAAATTGATAAGGTGGTAGCTGAGGTACTGCTGCTTAGGGTAGGGGGTTAACTTGAGTGGTAAATACTACTCTAAGTTGTAGTTTATAACTCCAGGCTGGATGCAAGGCTTAATCCTTACATTATTTTCACTTGTTCATTGTTATTTGTATATAATTTTGACATCCACAATATATTTTGTACACTCATTGTCACTACAAACAAAATTGAATCCTATACAAAATCCCATAAGAGATTCAATAAATACATCTATATTTAAAGGTACACCTAAAGGAGGAGATGTAACATTACTTATCTTGTTATTTGTTATTTTGATCATAAGATTCTTAAGTTTTAAAAATGCCAAATGACATCTTTAAAAGGAATTTCTTTAAACATTAATGGATTGAATAATCCGTGTAAAAGGGCAAGCCTAATAAGATACATTAATTTACATAAGGCCAACTTAGTCTTCCTGCAAGAAACCCATCTCTTGAAAAAGATATTGATAAACTAGCCACAAACAAATATACAGTATTGGTTAGTTCAGAGCACACTCAGAAAAAAGAGGAGTGGCTATTTTATGGAATAAAAGTATGCCCATTCCTAAAACCATTAAGTCTTATCAGGATGACAAAGGAATGTTTTGTATGGTTACAATACAAATTAATGGGAAGACTTACACTTTAATTAATGTATATTGGATACCTGGAATTGGTATTAATACAGTGAAACATCATCTTGATAAGATCATATCATTCTCTATAGGAGATATTATTTTAGCTGGTGACTTTAATTGTATACTACATGAAAGTGATACTATCACTATAGGAAAAGAAGAATTACATCTAATGCAAAACATTTAAATGATTTTGCTAATTCTTATAATTTGAATGATATTAATAATCAGATAGATTCAAAATCATTACCATACACCTTTTTTCTAACAGATACAAAACTTATTCAAAAATAGATAGGGTCTTTATTTCTAACCAGATGGTAACAGATTTAATTAATTCCAAAATCATTTCATGTCCTATATCTGATCATAATTCAATTGTTGTTGAATTCATGATCAAAAATACTCATAATGTTCAGATCAGAAGGATACCAGCATACTTAACTCAACTAAAAGACTATAAAGAATATATACTTTCAGAAGTAAAACATTTTTTAGACATAAATAATACTCCTGAAGTCTCCATTGTTTATGTTTGGGATGCCTTAAAATCATATCTATATGGACAAAGTATCAGATGGTATAATAATAAAAGGAAATCTTGGGATAAGGAATTGTTAGATATTCAAAGTAAATTAGACTCTTATAAACATAATAATAAAGAAAATATTATGGACAAGAAAGTTATTGAAGAAATAAACAAACTAAATGAGAAATACGAAGAAATTTTAACTCATAAAGTTAAAATAACTTTAGAGAAATACAAGTTTGTCTTATTCAATAAGCCCCAAATACTTACATAGACTTAAAAATAAAACAAAAAGGTTGAATAAACAAAACCATATCAAAGAAATCTTTTCTCTAAGGAAAAGAAGAATGTTTCTAGTATACCAGAAATACTAGATGAATTTAGAAATCACTTTCACAAAATTAACCATAATAACATTAACATGGAACCTAAAGATAAAATAAAGGAGTTTATAACCACAAACATGAATAAAAAGCTTAATAAACAACAGATTAAACTATTGGACAAGAGTATTTCATATACAGAAGTTATTACACAAATAAATAAGCTTAAATCAAACAAAGCACCGGGTAATGATGGTATTATACCAGAGATATATAAAATCCTTTCTAAAAGTACATATTCATTAATACATAAGGTTTTTATTTTGGCCCAAACTGAGTTAATAACTCCCCATCTTGGCAATATACATTTATTTCACCAATTTTAAAACCTAATAAAGATCCAACTAGATGTACTTCATATCGGCCCATCTCATTACTTAATGTTGATTATAAAATGTTTATGAGTATTTTTGCTGATAGATTGAAGACAATCATCCCGGCATTATAGATATAGATCAGACAGGCTTCATTGTAAATAGAAATACTTTTGATAATATAAGAAGAACTTTAACATTAATTGATTTTGCAAATAGGAAAAAATAAGATTTAACACTTATTAGCCTTGATATAAGTTCAGCATTTGATTCAGTAAGTTGGGACTATCTGTTTACCTTACTGAAGTGCACAAACTTCTCAGATGCATTTGTAAATCTAATTGAGCATTTATACAAAGGAACTTTGGCTTATATTAAGGTAGGAACATATGTTTCACAAAAATACCCATTTTAAAGGTACAAAACAAGGATGTCCACTTTCTCCACTATTATTCACTTTAGTAATGGAGCCTTGGGCTAATTTGATCAGAAACAGTACTGACATAGAGGGTTTTGAAATAGATGAAAATATAACATCCAAAATTCAACTTTTGCAGATGATGTTCTAATTACATCAGCAGGATCTAATTCTTCTATGCAGTCTCTATTTGATAAAATGATGAATTTTAAAAGTATTTCTGGTTTAATATTCAATGAAGAAAAACTAAAATACTACCTATATATACACGAAAAAATATTCTCATTAGTGATTTTACTAAATATGTACCCAATTCAGGTCAGATAACTTATTTAGGTATAATACTATCTAAAGATATTAAATCTATTATATATAATAATTATAATACCTGTTTTCTTAATATACAAAACCTTTTTAATACCTGGAATAATATGTTTTTTACTATGGAGGAGAGACTTACAATTATTAAAATGATAATATTCCCCATGATTTTATACTTAATACAATCAATAATACTTTCACCTACAAAAATAATTATCAAGAAATTGAATACACTAATGTTAAATTTCTTATGGGCACCTAATAGACCTAGGATTGCATTAAAGAAACATACTAATTGCTGGTCTCAAGGGGGTATTTCTTTTCCAGACTTTAATTTATATACTATCTCTTCTATTGTAAAAGTTATTACTTTATTAATAGATCAGTCATATGTTGCAAAATGGAAAGATTATTGGGAGCTAATTAGTATGCACTTCATGAAAATCTCCTTAACACATAAAAATATGATTGTAAATAACTCCATGTTATGGTTACTAAAGGAATTTTGTACTTCACCTATTACACCTAAACATATTGTTTGTTACCCATTAAACATTATTATTAGCTATCGTAACTTTATATTCATGCACCCTAAGTATAGGGAATGGAATTTTATTATATTCCTATAATGTATACTCAGGGTATGCTTTTGTCATCTACTTCTGAAAGAACTCATTTAGCTATAGATAATGATCTAAAGTACTGGTATCAGTTGATATCTGATAATAAAGTTAAAAATCTAGATTTCTTAAAACAAGAATTTGATCTAAGAGAAACTTGCTGGTTAGAGGTTCAGACCTTTAGACAACATCTCATTAATAAAATAGATCTAATGTCTATAACAGTTAAAGAATCTATTCCAACACTGATTGATTACTTGATATTAAATTTACAACATAAAGTTTCTGATAAAGGTAAACTTTCATACATACATAAAATTATCAGACAAGAAACTTTTACAGTGTAGATTCATACTGGAATTATTTCACTTCTATTAATGGGGACCCACCAAATCAACAAGATAAACAATATATATTGGAATCTGCTTATAGAACTACGTCTTCCATTGTCTGGAGACTTTATACATGGAAATTTTTACATAGATCTTTTATACACCTTTGATGATGAATAAAATAAATAATAAAGATAATTTATGTAAGAGATGTAATGTGGAAATTAATGCTGACTGGGCTCATATGTTTTATGACTGTATAAAATTGAAAGAATACTGGAAGTCAATTAATGAATTTTTGCAGGCTCTTTTACAGATAATTTCATTATTTCTAAATCTCTTATATTATTCAACACACCTGTACCTCAAAGTGTTAAAAAGGTTAAGCTTCCCTTGTTATGGTCTATTCTAGCAGTGGCTAGGAAAATAATAACTAGAAATTGGATTTCAGATACACCTCCTTCGTTCAATGAATTTAAAAATGTTATGAATATAGTGTGCCATATGGAAATAAACACAATTAGGACAAGAACAACTAGAAAAACATCTTATTATATTGTATGGGATAATTTACAAAATTTGTTAAAAAAATTCTAATTTCAATAGCACGGTATTTTAGTTTAATTAATTGATCTGATTGTAGTGGATGTCTTTGTAAATACTTTAGTTGTTTTGTTGAATATTATAATAATACCTGTTTTTAATTACTTGTATAAAATTGTTATTATATTTCTCTTATATGTTAAAACAATAAACCTGTTTTGAAAAAAAAAAGAAGTTAAAAAAAAAAAATGGGACAGTAATAGCAACCAAGAGAAACAGGAAAAGTCTGAATCAGTTCACACTTGTACGAGGAGAAAATTGCTATGAGGGAAGAGAAGATCTAAGTAAACCAGAATATTACAGAGGTGATTCTAATGGTTTTCTACCTGGGCAGGGCTGACTAGACACTTACCGTCAGCTTTTCAAAGTAGTAGGATTAAGGGGAAGACTACTATCTCTAAGGGTAGGGTCAGGACAGGACAGTGTGATATGGTACTGGTGACCGAGGATCCCTAGCAGCTTGATCCTGAAGCAGCTAAACAGGATGTCAGTAATTATGTAACAGTGACACTAAAACATACATCAGTTTTTTTTCTTGGAAGGTCAATATCGATGTGCTGTGAACGATAGAGCTGTTTGCTTTAGAATCAGAGCAGAGCCACTGGAGGGTTAACGTAAACTTCAGAGGTTAAGGGAATGGAGAGCACGTTGTTTGGAGATGCTCAGCACCGAGTAAAAGTATGATTTAAAAATAACATTAAATAAGGTACATAACAGTGCAGAGAGCATTTCAAATCAGTATACCTACTGTAGTAAATATATTATTTATAGTAGTGAGATATATAACACATATAGCAGTGAAATGCTCACAATGAAATGGGCAGTTTGGTGATTTGTATATTCAGTTCAATTATAATATTCAGTTTTGAAAATATTTACAAAAGCATAAGAAGTGGTTAAGTATAACATTTGCAGTAGTGGGATCTATAATATGCATTGTACATATAGAAATAAATCTTTCACAATGATAATTTGGTAGGATGAAGTGATTTGTATATTGAGTTCAATGATAACATTCAGTATGCAGGAACAGAAACCTGCATGGAGATATAGATATTAACTAACTGCTTGTTAAAAGAAAAAGAAAGGGGGAGAATTTATTTTTTTAATGAAAGACAGAAAGGACAGTTTACATGTTGAGAGTGATAATTATAGAGAGTATGTACAATGGGAAGAAACACAACATGAAGGTATATGACTTACCGCTGTATATCTCCACAAAATAATTACCCGAATTACCTTTGATAATAATGTTGAAACAATAAAATGTTGTACAAGTACTGAAGGACAAATTCTATGAAGTTCAGAAGAACACAGTGGAGAGCCTTCAACTTCCTGCTTCACTACCCTGAATTTGAGTTACACCCCACCACATGAGCATGAAATCATCTTGGTAGGCAGGGTGCACACAAAAGAGTTCTTCACACTGCCATATAAGGAAGTTCAAGGGATTCCTGTTACATCAGTAGCAGGTAATGCGATTCTGCAAAATGCTGCGATAACAAATCTGCAGAATCTCATTATCGACTCCTCTCATAGCATGAACTTGCCTGAGGACTCTCAGACTCACCAAATCAGACTGAAGTAGTTTGGTACATGCAGGACAGCACAAATATTGCATTAGTGAGCTTGTCTGTAGTACCAGAGCTGTCATATACGTGGAGCTGTGCACAACACTGCCACCTGGACTATGGATGGGAGAATGTATGCCTGAGAGGTAACATGGCAATCACGCATGCATGCATGTATTCTCACTCTCCACAGAACGCAACAGGCAAATGGGGGATGTAACCCACCAAGGAATAACATCAATTTTTATCTATTTTACCTATGTGAGCCATAACCACTGAAATTTGGGGAGTACAGTAACAGAAAAGCTCTAACTGCAGACTTCCCACCATGTAATGCCCACAGTACTTAGTCTGTCATACAGTTGGAGCTGTTGCATCATTAAAAAGTACCCATATACTTATATAGGCTAGTTTGCTGGTCTGAAGCTTTACATTGGCATCCTCTGCCAATGAAAAACTCTGTAAAGTTTTGGTGTTGTGAACCTTATTCCTTATTTGGAATAGGATACAAGGATCCACCACTCCTCATTAATATATGCCAATGAAGAGTGGTAAAGCCCTTAGTTTTGCATTCAAATATGGGGTAACTACTCAGCATAGTGTATTACCTCATATTCATGATCTCTTGGGATCCCACAGAGGCTTGTCTGCATGGAACGCAGGTTGTTAAAATTATAGTAGGAAATGAAGTTTTATGGAGCTAGAGGATGATTTTTTTGCATACTAACTCAGTTTTAGCAAAGAGTCATCTGTTCAAAGCACACAGAATGAGTTTATTGCTACCTTCTTTCAAACTGAGGTCAAACATTACTTCCCCACAACAGCTTAGTCTTGCCTTATATAATGCAAATCCACACTGACATCTACTAATTTTTATGGGTGAGAGCTGGTATCTTTCTAGTAGCAGTTATCAAACATCTGCAAAACAATTTTTTAAGATGGTACACATAGGTTTGAGTTTTCTTTTATCTTTATTGGAAAAAAATAACTTTCCTAAACTATAACTAATCTAACAGTAAATGCAATAATTTAACAAGTAACAATCAGCCTACAAATTAATTATTTTTTTAAAATCTTCATGTATTTTTGCATCACCAAAACTCCATTCGCATTGTTCATTTTCACAGTACTTTTCAGTTTATTCAGTACAAATCTTCTCTGAGGCAGAGATTCTCCCAGTCATTCCACTATATATAGAGCAGAAACTTCACTGTTCATATTTAAAGACCAGATAATTAATTTATTCAGTGCTTTTTGTTTTACCTTAGGGTCCATTGTTAATTTTTTGAAGTCTTGAATTTGTTGCATTTTCTCAGTCACATTTTTTTGGTGCTGCAACGTGTCTCCACTTACATGTTACAGGCTTCTTTGTTGCTAACTTCGAATGCAGATTCTCAGGTATTCAAAGTGATGTACCCTTTTACCTAAGAAACTTAAATTGTTAATATTTTAAGTAGTTTAGGATGTATACCATTACCACTGAAATTCTGAAGTTCAATTATGTAACTATTAAAAATTTCGTACTCCCAATATACATATATATATATATATATATATATATATATATATATATATATATATATATATATGTGTGTGTGTGTGTGTGTGTGTGTGTGTGTGTGTGTATATAGTCTCCATCTCATTTTATATACAGTACCAATGACAAGAAGAGACAGAAAAAAACATCCTTGAGAGTCAAGGAAGTATGTACAAATACTTTAAACAAGTACTGGCATCCAAAGAATCTGAATTTCTAGATTAGTAGCGTATCTAGGAAAAGAAACTAGCCCGGCCCATCATTCTAGTGTACTCTGTGTGATTGAACTCCTCTCCCTTTCTAATTTAAATGTTTTCATCTCTAACTACAGGACACCCACCAAAATTGTATATGCTTGACTAACCACATCTTTCTCAACTTGAGGTTCAGTTCCACTTTCCATTTGCCAGTTAACCCAAAAGGGCCAATATTCTTTCTTCGCTGAGTAAAGTTTCATTTATTTTAGAATAGTAATCCACTACCCACACAACTATTTAAGAGAATATTTTAATTTCCTATTCATGTCCAAGGATGTTTTTTTACTGTCTCTTCTTGTCATTGGTACTCCTAACTAATCTACAATCTTCCCTTAAAACACAACTTTCCTCTTGCTACAACACAATCGCCAAATTTGCTACCAGCCATAAGTCCTCCACCCACCACTGTTCTCTCCACAAACTAAAATGGCTAGAACTACCCAATCATCTCACCTATACTCAACTTACTCTTACACATAAGCTCATTTTCAACCCCTCCCTCTGTCCCTCCCTTTCCTTTGCCTTTAAAATGCACCTACCTGACAGAGTACTAAGGTCTAACAACCAAAACCTAATAGAATTGTACAAACCAACTCGTCCCCCAGGTAAAAATCTCCTATCCTATGGTCTAGCACGTCTCTGGAACTCTCTACCACCATCCATTCGTACCACCTCTAACCGCTTTATATTCAAAAAATCTCTTCACTCACATCTAGTATCCCAGTGGGAATGCTCCTGCTCCCACCCCATATAACTTACATTGGCAATTTCCATTTTCTTTTCTCTCCCCCTCTTTATACTGGCAATTTCCTTTTACTTTCTCTCCTAACTCATACATCCTTCCCTTGTACTTTCTAAGCTATTTACAAAGAATGCATTAGAATGTACCTCTTAAGTGCAAGCTTCCTAACATGTAATGGCTTCTCAGTATTTATACTGTAATGTTACTTTTTTACTAGTCGGTATCATCTGTAATGTTCTTCACTAGTCTGTACTATTTGTAATGTTTTGCTCTAGTCTGTAACTTTTGTAAAAATTGTAATCTAAAACCTATTGTAACCTTGCTTGTTTTTGGAGATTTTCTCCCCGGGACTCTGTTGAAAACGGGTTCATCTTGGCCCAATGGACTATCCTGGTAAACCAACTGCAAATAAATAAAAAAATAAATAAATAAAAATGTCCATCTCGAGAGGTCTCCAACACTTATTTATGCTTATTGGTGAAATTTATTCCCTACATTCATCTGTTTTTGTCTCCTTCATTGGTTGTATGGTTCCCCTCTAAATCTGTAATGTCTTTCCTGAATTCCCCCATTTGTTTCTCCCTTTTTTCCACTGAACATTTTATACAACCCCTCTAATCCTACTATATTCCTTAATATTGTGTCTTTATAGACAGACTTAAAATTAAATTTTGGCAATCTAAAAACACTTTTGCCCTTGTTGGCATTGAATATAATTCAAAATAGAGGACTGCAAGTTCACGTTACACAGTTGATAGGATTAGACTCTTCCAGTTGATCCTTGTTTTCTCACCCTGCCAAAGGAAACCTGTAGTTTTTTTTATTATTTATTTATTTATTTATTTAGACAAAAATGGTGGCAGTATGAAAAGCAGACCTTATGCAGAATAGAGAACTAGAGGGAAATCAAAACACTGTAAATCTATACTCTTTCCATCGGGTCTATATTATAACAACTTACGATCAGATAATCAAACATTGTTATATCGACCCCTAAATGTCGAAAATCCAAAACAGTGAACAACCAGAATAGCGATTTTTTTCCCTGGGAAAAAAAATCGCTGTTCCCCAAAAAAAAAAAAAAAAACCCACTAAACACTAAATAAAGTGGGGGGCTTCACCACCCACCCCCTCCCCTGTGGGGGGCTGCTCCCCCCACACACACCCTACTTAAATATACCAACTTCGAGATCACACTACATTGGAGGAAATTGCACAACCCGGACAGCCAGCCCAGTGATTTCTTTCCCTGGGAAAAGATTCGCTGTTCCAGCTGTTTGCTATTTTGCCTTTTTGACATGTTGTGTTCGCTCTAACAGCGTTTGATCATCTGATCGTTCGCTGTTCTAAAGTAGACCCTTTCCATCATGTCCAAACAGCTCCATTTCCATCCTTTAAAATAATGCAGACTTTTGTCTAAGATATCCTCATTCGTCACTTTCAAAAGTATCCTTGTTTTACTATTAACTTCCTAATGTTAAGGATGCAAGTTTATTTGCAAAAAAATTAAGGTAAGAGTGTACTGTGTAATTTCACTGGTTACTCAACTTTTCTCTAAACAGACCCAAAAACTGATGTGATGGTATGTACTGGGCAATTATTTACATAAAGATGCAAAGCATTATGGTTTAGCAATAACAACTTTCCTGTTTAGTAGATTAGCTTCTTACTTACATTGAAGTTCCACTAGTACATTATCACTTGTTAGTTTTCAGTTGGAGTTGTTCCATCTGCAAGAACCTGTTTGCAACTTGCCTGTTTAGGAAGTAAGAAACTACTACTGATGCATTCAGCATGAAAATACGGTGGCCTATACATTAAAGTATATTGGTTAATTTGGGAAGCATCTTTGTTTACAATTAGTTCAATTTCCCTTTATATTCCTCATGTTAAATTTGCAAGGGTATTTTTCAAAAATAACCACACCAACAAAATGATGTAATGTTAGGTACTGTGTAACAATCTAAGGCTTTTGGTTTAACAAACCTATTGGGTGAGGGTCGCAGCATGGTTTACAACACAGGTAAAAAACGAAAGAAATATTTTGAGACCTGTAAGGTTGATTTTGTGGGTAACCCTGGTGCTACAAAAGGTATGTCAAAATATGGGTCATGTACCCAATGTCAGTCCATATTTGACTGAATTAATATTACTATAACAAACTATCCTGGAGTATTAACATCTAGTGGAAATTACAATTGTAATTGTCCTAATGTACAGTTTGTCCTGCTTTTTATTTGGCTACAACAATAAAGTTGTTTAGGGTTATGATTTGTCAGCATTGTTATGCTATCAAAAAGAAGGACCTTTAAAACTTATTATATAAACATAGCTTGGAATTGGAATGTTTCGAAAAATTGTTTTTTTTTTCATACTAGAGAGGATTCCTTACAATACTAGGGGTGGTAACTGGGAGACTTATTTAGAATACAATAAACTGTGTTATCAGATAGGTCTGAATGTTTCCTACCCACCCCTATGAATTTCTTTCTATTAATAGTTTATTGTCCCTTAGGGCAGCTTTGTTATGATATAACTTTTAGCTTCATTATGATTTAACATTTTAACTAATAATTAACTTTTTGAATGGTTAATCTAATCTGTAAAGAACAAGCCAAATATAAAGACAGAGAGGTAACCAAGGCTTCTCAATAATCCATTCATAAAGTGCCTGTATCTGCAACTGGGATGTTTTCCAAAAACCAAGCTTAGATGTAAAAGCAAAAGAAT
The DNA here is from genome assembly GCF_019279795.1 of Protopterus annectens. Lineage (NCBI taxonomy): Eukaryota > Metazoa > Chordata > Ceratodontiformes > Protopteridae > Protopterus > Protopterus annectens. The sequence continues at coordinate 265,226,461 of NC_056733.1, forward strand.
TTATTTAATAAAATTGTTGTCGGTAAGCGCTTTCACATTTGCTTCCTCAGACCATTAACATTCAAAAAATCAGTCTGCTCCTTTTATAGTAGTCATGTGTTTCATCTTATAAAACTTTAAAGTGATACAAACCAGATTAATGAAAGTTTCATTAAGGAAGATTCAGTGTCATAACATTACTATATTAGATAGAGTAAATTCATATCTATAAAGAATTTGCTAGATACACATCATTCAATACTTACTAAAACATACTAATATATAATGTTTGCTGCTAGAAAAGCATATCTAAATAATAATAATTACTACAGCATTTAGAAGCATTAACTGTTGCATGAAGCTCAATGAATAAAATATAAAAAAAATGTTTTCCAGTATGTACTATAGATGCATTAAACTGTATTATTCTATGTATACCATTCATGTATAAAACTATCAAAAACATTATAAGTATGCTAATCATACAAAACAATATTCACAAAACTAGTAGAAGTCGTTAATTGTCAAGGACACAAGTTAAAAAAGTCAACAATTGACAAATTACGTACATTTATAACAAATATCTTTAAAATACTTTAAAGGCATTTATAAAAGCCTATCATTATATTATATATTAATCTAATCTGTTTTTCTATCTTGATTTACTGAAAATATTTTATGAATACTTGACACAAAAAAATTACATAGCTGTTTCTAGTATTAATTTAACAGAATTTTCTATTTTATTATATTTGTTTCAATGTACTTTAATTGATTTTATAGTACTATATGATTTTTTTTTTATTTTTTAACATATATATATATTTCTTGTACGACTATGGACTTTGAACTTTAAAAAAAAAACAAGTTTATTGATGTTCATAAATAAACAAATAATTACATAGAATGTATAATAGAGATTTAACAATAATACAGAACAAAAGAATCAAAACATAATACAACTAAAGTATTTACAAAGGTGTCCACAATATGAAGATGACACAAAACATTAATCAAAATAAAATGATTTTAGAGATTTAATGACTCTTTGTCCAGCAAGACTTGTAATTTATACCACATATTGTATGATGGCATAATTCTGATGGATCTAAATTCAATGGTCAATAGTTCCAAGTGACAAACTTCAGTTATAATGTTTTTGAATTCTAAGAAAGGGTGAGGTTTCAGATTTCCAATTCCTTGTTATAACCTTTTTAGCAACAGCTAAGATAGACCAAACCAAGGGATATTTAACTTTTTGTACACAGGTAGGAACTGGTGTATTAAACAAAATTGAGGATTTAGATAGAACAAATTTATCTGAATACAAAGCCTGAAGAAATTATCGACATTGTCCCAATATGATCTAATAATTCCACAATCAAAAAACATATGGGACCAATCAACCTTTGTTTTTACTTTACATCTCCAGAACATAATGTCTTTTTATTAATTTTTTCCATGGTGAGGGGAGTCAAAAAGGATCTGTTCATAAATTTCAAGCATATAGTTTCCATTTAAGTGATGAAGTGGTTGACTTAGACAATTCTAGTATTATTATCTGATCTTCGTCATTGGGTAGGGAATTTTTAACTAAAGAGAAGTAATTCCAATAATTCTCCAAATAACTTTTGGTTTCCTGTCTAATTATTTTATATATTTGTGAAAGCTTGTTGTTATTAGGCATTGTACTCTGTAGAAATAAGGTTAAGTTAAGTAATTTAGGGAAAGACATTTTTATGTTAGTTGACATTTAATTGATTTTGTTGAGTACATACTGTCTATAGGCTTATAATTCCAACCATAAATCGTTACTTAGTTCATATTTAGCTATTAAAAAGTCCAAGGGATTCAATTTGTCATCTGTCAGCAACTGGAACCAGTAGATTAGGTTCTGTTCTCTAAATACCATCATTTTTATAAGATCCAAAGAACACATATTATCTTGTGCATAGGCAGTAGGGAAAAGAAGGAAACTCCAGGCTTTATAAACTGGATTTCTACAGACAAAATTTCTAAAGTGCTTTAAAATAAGCAATAGATAATGAGATTTAAAGGTTTGAACATCATATGTAGTAATATAATCATTTAGCAACCAGCTGAAGGAATTATTCAATACTGATAATTTGTGAGGGTTAGATATATCTCGTGAATTAAAACACAAAGTTTCTAAGAATGTCTTCCATTTAGCTGTATAATGTTTATCTGTTAATAAAGAGATGCACGCGGATTCATTAAACCCTACACAGAGTGTAGAAATAGTGCAGCAGCTGCTGCATGCAATATGGCCACCATGCGATTCATTAAAGGGCTCCCAGGACATGCACGAGCGCTCCTACACTATTCCTACATGGACACCACTGCCTAATGCTAATTACCTCATTTGCTGGTGAAAAACATGCAAATGAGGTGAATTAGTGATTTAGCAAGCAGGCAGATGTCTGTGCAGGAGTAGTGTAAGAAGCAGAATTCAGTTACTAGCTGAACACATTTCTTCAAATTAGAAATCGAAGGAATGACAGCTTGAAATAAAGCATATATTATGAAACAACAGAGTAATCAGCTCTCCAAGGAGTAAAAGCTCCGTAGTTAAAACGTAAATCAAATAAAATAAACAAGAGCCAACTACAGAGTTACCATGGAAACAACAAAAAGTTTGGCACCTCAGTCCCAATAGAGCTGTAACAGCTCAGTCACAGTAAAGTTATATACTGAATTTGGAATATCAGTCACAGATGTTAAAGTCCATACACAAACTGGTTCAAAAACACAGGTTTATTGTAAACGAGGTAAGCGCTTTCGCTAAGGAGCTTCTTCAGACCTATCAATACACAAATAAAATCAAAGGGTATATATATCATTCATTATACATCAATTAACAAATCATGAATCAGGACATACCCTTAAAGACATACAGACAGAGTAAAATGCAAAAAGAACATATAAATGGAACTCAAGCATCTAAACAATATATGCACATATTTAAATAAATCACTGGACATAAAAATACCTCAGAAAATATATATATATATATATATATATATATATATATATACATTAAAATAGTAAAATATATATATATATATATATATATATATATATATATATATATATAATATATATATATATATATATATATATATATATATATATATATATGCCCATATAAAACACATGAACAAATTATCTACATAATCTCCTTCTTTTTAAAACTGGTTTTATTGATGCTCGTTCATTTAGGCCACTACCCCTATCAGCCTTTAAGATAATAATCCAACACGTTTCTCTGTATTCTGTGTATGTTCTAATATCTCCCTCTCTAATATTGGTACAAATAGATTCAATGACTCTAAACCTAAAGGTATGTTCTACACCTAGGTCACTGACATGTTTAGAGAGTGCATGGTTGGGTGACTTCTTCTTTATATTATAGAGGTGTTCTCTCATACGATCACATAAAACTCTGTTGGTCTTACCAACATAAAATGCACCACAGAGCTCACATGTAGCAAGGTATACCACATTCGATGACATACAGTTATGGTGACCTCTGAACCTAAAGGACTTACACGTGTCGGGGTGAGGGAATTCTCTTTGAGTACTAATATAGCTACAAAAATTACAAGAACTACAGGGTCTAGTAAAACCAAACTTAACAGATGTCCTACTATCATTCTTATGGCATAACAGTCTCTTCAAATTTTTATGGTTCTTATATCTAAACATAGGAGCTTGACCAACAATATCCCCTATATTACTATCCACCAACAAAATTGGCCGAAAAGGTGGAAAAATCAATTTTTTACAGAAATCTGCATTTTGCCATTATAGTCAATGGCATGCAGAATGAAAACAATACCAGGGAATAGTGGTTGCTAAGGAAAAAGGCCAGCCTAAGTGTGGTAACTATAGAGCAAGGCAGTGGTGTATGCAAATGAAGGTATTTATACTGAATAACAAATTTCTTCTAAATGTCAGACTGCACCTAACCGTGTAGGTGCTCTAACACTACCATGTAGATAGGAGTAGCAGCTAACATGAAAAGGGTGTGTATCATGCTTGCTGTAAGCACACTGGGGCTCAGTGGCCCGTGTTTGTACTAGCTAATCACAGCTGAGGAAGGATGTGTGCCTGAGGCTGTTTTGTCTTATTCCATGAAATGCAGAGTGTGTTCTCGTCCAGGGAAAAAGTGGGGTTTTTAGCTAAATGGGTGTGCACATTGCGCATTGGGTCTTAAAAAAAAAAAAAAAACAGGAATACAAGAACTGTTTACATTTGAGCACTGGGTATGCACGGCATGCATCAGAGCTTAAACGAGGAGGAAATGGAAAGGGGAAACAGTAGAAGGAAGGCAATCAAGGAAAACAACTATAGCTGGCAGGTGGAATGTATCAGATTCAGCCAATTACACAGGTAGCAGCCCAGCACACTACTATAAACTGTCCAAACACCTTTCAGCCTGGTTTTTCCCACAAACTCTACACCACTGGCGTACACATTCAGGGGAATTTTAAACTGACAAAACTAACAAATCATGTTAGGGGCTGCTGTTGCTTTGATCTATCAGTATGTGCTAGAGACTGAGGGTGGTGAGGTGGATAATGCTGACAACCAACTCAGACCAAGGAGAAGAAGTGTGTTCAGACCCAGGGTAACCTACCAGGGGCTAGATGATCTGGAGATAGTAGAGCACTACAGGATGGACAGGGACATACTTCAGCAACTTGTTGAGCTGTGCCAGCCTCACCTCAGACCCAGAACCAACAGAGGGGAACCCATGCCAGTGGATTCCAAGGTATGTGTAGCCTTAAGAATACTACCCACAGGTACTTTCCAAAGACCAACTGGGGATATCATGGGGATCTCACAGGCATCTGCATCCAGGATAGTCCACCAGTTCCTGAATGTCATGCGACCACATGCCGCTGAGCACATTTACTTCCCCAGTATCCATGAGGAGAGGACCAGCAATATGCTTCTCTTCCACCATGTAGCAGAATATCCAGAGGTACTGGGTGTCATAGACTACACGCACATCCACATCAAAGCACCACCTGGTGACCAGGGTACGGTCTACCTAAACCGCAAGGGGTTCCACTCCATCAACTGCCAGGTCATGTGCAATGCCAGGGGCATTATTACAAATGTGTGTGCTGGCAGCCCTGGAAGCTATCACGACTCTCACATCTGGCATTTGTCACAGCTGTACCAGGTGTTTGCTAGTGGGGACATCCCATATGGCCATCTGGTGGGGGATGCTGACTATGCACTGGAACCATGGCTGATGACACCCATCAGAAATGCACACACACCCACACAAGAACACCATAATGAGGCACATGCACAAACCAGGATCATTATAGAGCGTGTGTTTGGGATGCTCAAGTCACAGTTCTGCTGCCTTGACATATCTGGTGGACCCTTGCAGTACTCTCCAGCCAAATGTGCACACATGTTCATAGTATGTGCCACACTACACAATATAATCCTGCAGAAACAGCTGCAGCATTAACAAAAAGGGGAAGAGCCACCCACCATTGCCAAGGTCTTCACAGGCACAGAGGGACTTGGAGGAGGAACATCCTGAGCTTGCCCCTGTAGGCAGATGGAGGCGTGCCCAGTATGCCCTGTCCTTGGCAAAGAGGCAACACATAGCACATACACTGACACTGTAGGGCCCCAGGCACTGATCTCTCTCTCTGACTCGTACACACAGTAAAATAGATGCCAAACATCACACCACCTATACCTTACCATATATAGGCAGTGTACTGAGTGCATCCAACATAGTCATCCCTCAAGCACCATCCTCACAGCCTCAGACACAAGGCAAGTCAGTCTCCTTAACAATAAATGAATGGAGTGGAATGTTCTAATAGCATATCTATGGTATTAATTCAAGCATGCAAGGGAATGGGGTGGCTTACTGGGGTAGCAGCAGACAACTGACAGCTCTGTGGGACAGAAGACAGTCTATTGCCAGTACTGGCCTACCCGCACTATGCAGTACCACCCTAGTTGACAAATACCACTGCAGTATATGTGGTGAGCCAAATACTGGGGGGTCATAGATCACATGCATGGATGTCAAAATGGGGGTCCCATACCCGCCCCCAGCCTCACCCAGCAGATCAGCTGTAGAAAACCATACAGAAATGTCTGGCAAAGACCCCCCACATGGCAACATCCATGAAATCCCCACCTACAGATTTTTACACAGTGATATCACAGCAGGTCTTGCACTGGCAGTATGACTTTGAAAGGTAAGAAGTCTGAAACTACAAATGTTTATATCAGAACAATCTGACCTGTGGTCAATACTGTTATGCCTGTGGTCTCAAAGATAGGACACACCACTATGCTAAATGGGACGAAAATGTCAAGCAAATATCAGACAGTGTCTGCAAATGTGTATTGTGTACAGATATGTCACTCCTCATAGCCCATAGAAATGCAGTAATATGTCCCTAGCCTTAATATGTCCCTAGCCTTAAGCAGCATCCAGCCCTCAACTAGAGTGATGGCTCAACACAAACAGAAAGCAATTGTCAGTAACACCCGCAGTCAGCTTACTGGTACCATCCCAGGGTTGTCCACTGCCGGCAGCCTGGGAACATACGATCATCAGAATCCACTGCCTTGCAACAAATGGCCTGCATCTGTCACACTTGGCCTACAGCCTTGGGGCAAATGCCCATGCCTCACCCACAGTGCCCTGTTAGGGAGTGTCATGGGGTCCATAACACCAACATAACACAGTCTACAAAATGCAAAGAAAGGCCATGCTGCTAACTGCTAGGAGAAAACCTGCCAGTGTCAGAGAGCCAGAAATCTGGACAAAGCCATGAATAATGGGGTGAAAAAGGTCCAAAAAGAAAGACACCTGCTCTAATAATGTTTATAAGTTGAAGGAATGACTGTAGTAGCATGGAATGTCTGATGGGTACGAAATCTGAAACTGCAATGTCAACTGTTAGTAATATCTGACTTCAACCCTGAGTGACTTGCAAAACACTTTTCCTTGAAAACCACACTTGTTTGGATAACCAACAAGATATATGAGTCATGAATGTGGACAATCTGTGATACAGTCGACAGGCAGGGCTAGGAGTCTAAACATGGGAATGCACTCATTGCAGGCAGTTCTCACCCTGGAAGATGGTGACATGTCTGCATCCACAGAATCCTGGCCCACAGCCATGAGGAGTAACACACCCTTCCCTGATCACTTATCCTATGCAACATCCTGATCCCAAAAATGTGGCCATCCAAGCAAAATAGGGTGGGCCATACATATAAGTGAGACACACACACACACACACCTCCAGGCTGGTCAAACAGTCTGACACACACAAGACCCTCCAATTGCAGTCAACCTTTGAGAAGACCCCTATGCAAAGTACTGGTAGCTACAGGCAAACATATCTGACCTAGGACACCCCCCACCCCCACATATCTTATCCCCTACAAAACTATCTGGAGTCTGCCTTTCACCCTGATTCTGTCTTACTTATATTACCCTACGAATAGCGCTTAATTTTACACTTGTGGTCTAGTGTGTGCCTTCTTTCATCCGTTCCAGTAATTTGTGGTTTTACTAGTTTGTTACATCGTTTGTGGTTTAACAGTTTGTCATGTCTACTGGAGTGGAGCGGGGAGATATTGGTACACAATTTGACCAGATACCAGCTATTTTAAAGGATTATGCTGATTGTCCACAGCCACCATCCTCCAACGTTCAAAGCGGTAACAATTCCAACTTTGAGTCTGTTTTAGGGCATTTGGACAGCCTACTCACTCGCATGGACGAGCTCGAGCGCAGACTTGACTCTAGCAAGAACCCACTTCCACTTCCGGTTTTTTTAAACGCTGGGAGAGGGAATAATTTTGACTCATCTTCTCACATTACCGGTAGCGGTGGCAGCAGTAATCAAGAAAATGAAGTAAGTTTGCCGTGCGGTCAGAGATGTTGCACAGGGCACAACCAAAGTTCTTTGGCAGCAGTTTCAACATCGGGTCCTGTCCTACCAGGATTTGACAATACTAATGGCATCTCCGGTAACGGAAACAACGGAAGACTACCCGAATCTAACAATCAACCTGTAGGGGTTAGTCCGAATACTAGAGCCTGTCACGGCGAACTTGGACAGCAGAACCTTTCACCAACAGGTAACAACACTAATTTCAACCTGAATTCGTGGTTATCTGATATATCATTTTTTGGCGCCAACACCAACTTTATTAATACTGAAAGAGGTGCCGCTACTGAAGTTCTTAGCATTACAACTGACTTGAAAGAGTTTGATAAATTGTTAGTTAAACTGAGGAAAACCCAGCTTGAGGTTTCCTACTTCAAAGAGTGCTTGAGAAACAAAATTGTGCCTAAAGGGCTTCGGCGTTGGCAGTATCCAACCGGGCTCGAACCCAATTCTCAATTTCATTTAGAAATTATTGCTTTGTTCGATCGTCAAGGGTTCGAACTTTTAGAACTCATGTGCAAACATTATGTGATCGCCGTGGAGGCATTGACTGAGTTAGTTGGTGAACTAGATAAGAAAATAAGGCTAAATATTGAGTTTGCTCGGTACAAGTACGAGTACAACTGCATTTTCACCAGTATTGACATGTATTTAAATAAACTGAAGCAAAATAAGGTGAAAAAGTTGGACAGGGATTTAAAGGCTTACCATGAAGGTGTAGCCTATCCAAAACCTTCTATTTCCCAGACTGGTTTTAAAGTCAACAGTGTTGGTCGTGCTAGACCTAAGAACAGTAATGACCAAGTTTCAGGGTACAATAACAATGAAAGGGAACAGTTACCTGACAATGTGTCATTCCAGAACGGTGTAAGTGAACCAAGTTATAGCAATGCTGTGTCTAACCAGACGGGTAATACATCTGGCCATTACAACCTGAGATCTAATAACCCTAATTTTTTAGGGGGAAGGCAGAAGCAGCAACAACCAGCTCATTTGAACCAAAAGAGGAAACAGAAGAACAACTGATCTGTAAAGTGGTAACATTACCACCAAGGTCAAACAGTGATATTTTGTTCAACGTCATAAACTTGTCTGACACAGGGGAACCTTGTGACCCAGTTGGTTTAGATGAGGGTTTGTTTGACTTTCCTTTTGACTGTTCAGCTTATGCTGAAGATATTACAACTGTTGTGGAAGGGGACTTGGCTAGTAAGGAACCAGTGTTACTGGTTAACGACAAGGGTGATTTCACTGTGTATAACTTTTCAAATGTGAACATTCCATCTGAGGTGGTTGACTTACTTTCTAAAGGCAATACTTATGTTCCACCCAGAAAATTAGATCTAGTTAAAACTATCATCGATTTAAAGTTATACACCAGGAAGCTTAACTTTAGGGTTATGTTTGGTGATGTCCCCCAAGGTGAAACTAGCCAGTTTTATATTCCCAGCACATTTAACCCACCGCTCAACCCTTTGATCAAAGTTTTTGAACAGTTCTGCGAACTAGACATTCGGAATTTAGCGAAGTCTGTCCCTTTAGATGTCCCTAAAACACATAAACTTAGTGACTTGCAGAAGGAAAGGGATAGTTTGAACTTCATTAAACTCAATAATTTAAGAATATGTAAACCTGACAAAGGAGGGGGCGTAGTGGTTTTCGACCAACTAGACTATGTTAACAGGATGGAGACCTTACTAAACACTGAGTCTTATGATGCAAGTTCCCGGTCTGAGACCAACAAAGCATATAACAACATTAAGAATGTGATTGAAGATTTATATATCGAGGATAAAATTACTTGTGAAATGTACAACTTTATGGTCACCAGTTTCCCAAGGTTTCCTAGTCTTTTTGGGATCCCCAAAATCCACAAATGCATAGAAAACCCACCTATGCGACCGTTGGTGGACAGTAGGGGATCCCCCACTTATTCTTGTGCAAAAGTGGTTGACTTTATTCTGCAAAAACACTTAGTTAACCTAAAACAAATTTGCAAAGACTCGTGGACATTTCTCAGTAACATCAACGCATTAGAATACAAACCTAATTACAATTTTTTAACCATAGATGTAAAGGATTTGTATACATGTATTCCCCATGTTACAGCTATAGAATGAGTAGGAGAAATGTTGAGACTACTTGATTGTCCCATTGACGACACACTACTTGTGGAGGAATTGTTGGATTTGATTCTTAACAACAATTTCTTTGTGTTTGAAGGTGATTTTTACCTTCAAAGGGTGGGGGTCGCCATGGGCTCACCATGCGGGGCCAGTGTGGCCAACATGGTGATGGCCTATTGGGAACACCATTTTGTATTAAACAACAACGAGCTTAAAGATAACATCATATTTTACACCCGTTTTTTGGATGACATTTTCATCCTTTTGGATGGCAACTTTTCAGTTGGTGAATCATTGGTGGAATACCTTAACTCAACTACATTGTTCCTAGAATTTACATTCAATTTTGATGTCTCTGTAATTGATTATTTAGACATCACTTTGACTAAGGACACTTTGTTAAGGAGATTTGTTTCATCAATTCATAGAAAGAAAACATATTGTAACTCTATGTTACACTATACGAGTTGCCACCCGTACCATCAGAAGCGTGCTATTATTAAAGGACAGTTAGTCCGAGCAGCACGTATTATTACACTGGATGGTGTCTTCGATCAGGAATGTTTATTTATTAAGGAAATGTTCCAGTCTAGAGGGTACCCTTCACACCTAATTAATGAATTAATTCATGAGGTAACACATAAACGGCATACTTCAGTTTATGTACCTTTGTTGAACAACAGAACAAATGATTTACTTACTGTTACCACGTCTCCTAATTCCGTTGTCGAGCAGCAGTTAGAACAACATTCAAGATCAGACATATTTAACACTTCTTTTATTACCACTTATAATATAAACAGCAATGTCTGTTTCAAAATCCTTAGAAAAAACTGGGACATCCTTAAAGGTGATATGAACATTTTCAGCAGGGTGGGGGAACAACCAGTAGTGATATATAGAAAAGGTAGGAACCTTAAGAATTACTGTGAAGGAAGTAGATCTAATTCTGTTAGAACCCCAGGCATGTATAAATGCCAAGCCTGCAATTATTGTGGTTTCATCTTGGAATCCAACAGATTCTCAGTGAACAATTCACTTTACAACTTGAAACTGAGAAATAACTGTAATTCTAAGATGGTTGTCTACCTGGCTATGTGCCAGTTTTGCCCAGCTTTTTACGTGGGCAAAACTGAAAGAAAGCAGAACGCTGCATATAACACCTATACGCTATTAGGAAACACAAACTTGAAAATGCCCTAGCGAAACATACAAATTCATTTCCTGGGCACACATTTAAGTTTATTGTTATAGACCAAGTGTATGTTAATCCAAGAGGAGGTCCAGACTCTTTAAAACTTGAAGAGTTAGAACTTTCTTGGCAAATAAGGCTCAATGCTTACCACCAGCCTGGTTTAAATGATGGCTGTGTGTTAAGCAGTATATTGAAACTTAGAAGTTTAAAGCGTTAATTTATTTTGAAAATTAGCAATATGAAGACAGATTAGGAACTATAATAAATGTATTTCTACAACTATTTTTTAGAAATTAAACACAACTGATTTTTTAATATTTGTATAGAATACTGTTGAGAAGATGAAAGTTTAAGTATTCCTGTGTGTTTAAATGGATTTTACTTGTATTAACAAGGGGGTGGTGACTTTGTGTACTTGCTACTAATTTAATTAATGTTTTTCACTTGTTGATTGGTTGATTACTTTTTCTACTATGTATTTAAATGCGAGTTGAACTGTAATGTATTGTCTGAAGAAGTTTATGATTTGACATAAACGAAAAGCGCTTAATTTTACACTTGTGGTCTAGTGTGTGCCTTCTTTCATCCGTTCCAGTAATTTGTGGTGATACTCTGTACAGTCGACAGGCAGGGCTAGGAGTCTAAACATGGGAATGCACTCATTGCAGGCAGTTCTCACCCTGGAAGATGGTGACATGTCTGCACCCACAGAATCCTGGCCCACAGCCATGAGGAGTAACACACCCTTCCCTGATCACTTATCCTATGCAACATCCTGATCCCAAAAATGTGGCCATCCAAGCAAAATAGGGTGGGCCATACATACAAGTGAGACACACACACACCTCCAGGCTGGTCAAACAGTCTGACACACACAAGACCCTCCAAGTGCAGTCAACCTTTGAGAAGACCCCTATGCAAAGTACTGGTAGCTACAGGCAAACATATCTGACCTAGGACACCCCCCCACCCCCACATATCTTATCCCCTACAAAACTATCTGGAGTCTGCCTTTCACCCTGATTCTGTCTTACTTATATTACCCTACAGTGGATTGAAAATCAGACCAGGCCAGAACAGAAATTCACAAAGATTCCACCATTGTAATATATCACCTAGGTGCTGGACAGTTTCCACAGCTCCAACAGTCAATTGCTCATAGGCACACCTCTCAACAGGCTGGATTGTGCAAGAATGCCTAGCATTTGGCCCATAAGTTTAGTGTGTGCATCATAAATCCTGTATTCTCCTGGTAAATCACTGTGATGATCTGAGGAGGTATGTCATGAGGTACTGAAATAATACATGTCAGTGTCAAATGGCATATATGTCAGATGTCTGCTAAAACTAACCCTAGCAACTCATACATTACTGAGAGAAATAGTCACAATTACCGTATGGCCCATTGTCTCTCCATTTTGACACTCTATCTCCAGATATCCAGCACCAACAGGTTGAGAGGTATGTCTAAAGCACAAAACAAACCAGACTGGAATACAACAATCCCTGGAATGGAGTCCCACATGTACTATAGAAGGTGACACTGGGTATGCTCATACACTTAGAGAAATGTCAGTAGGATCTAGGAATGAACAGGCCTTCCCCACCTAGTGCACTTCCCATTGCCCTACTTTAGCAGTCCTGAAGATGTCTGTCACCATAGAAGTCCCTTTCATCATGCCTCAGCCCTATAAGCTCTGTGGCGCATATGATAACTGTGTAACACTAAAGTACAAATAACTAGTTAGGTAAGGAGATCTACTCTCAGTCCTGGCAAATGTAAAAGTGTGTGTGTGTGTGTGTGTGTGTGTGTGTGTGTGTGTGTGTGTGTGTGTGTGTGTGTGTGTGTGTGTGTGTGTGTGTGTGTGTGTGTGTGTGTGTGTGTTTAAAAATTAAAGCCTTTGGGTCCATTCAAACCCAGTACACTTCCCCTTTCCCTACTTTAGCAGTCCTGCAGACATCAGTCACCTTAGAAGTCCCTTTTTTCAAACCTCAGCCCCATTAGCTCTGTCACGCATGCAATAACTGTGTAATACTAAAGTACATATAGCTAGTTAGGTAGAAGTTCTAATCTCAGTCCTGGCAAATGTAAAAGTGTGTGTGTGTGTGTGTGTGTGTGTGTGTGTGTGTGTGTGTGTGTGTGTGTGTGTGTGTGTGTGTGTGTGTGTTAAAGTTTTTGGGTCCATTCAAACCCAGTACACTTCCCCTTTCCTTACTTTAGCAGTCTTGCAGATATCAGTCACCTTAGAAGCCCCTTTCATCAGGCCTTAGCCCTATATGCTATATGGCATGTGTGATAACTGCATAGCACTACAGTACCAATAACTAGCTAGGTAGGGGTTCTAATCCCAGTTCTGGCAAATGTGTGTGTGTAAGTGTGTATATGTGTAGTTTAAAGTATTTTGTGGCCTCTCTCACCCAGTACATCACCCATTGTCATACTTTACATGGGCTGGTGATATTCCTCACATTAGAAGTACCTTTGGACAACCTTCACCCTATTAGCTCAGTGGCACGTGTGATAAATGTGTAATACTGTAGTAGCAGAGATTCTACTCTCAGTCCAGGTAAGTGTGTGTGCTTGAACAATATCCTGTCTGTGGGAGAGTTGTTGTGTTTGTGTGACAACCATATCCATTGGGGGTGGGTTTTGCTACATTTTGCTGTTGCCCACCCAGTACATGTCCCAATGTCCACATTACAAGGCCAACAGTTGTCATCCACTGTAGAGGGACCTGTAGTCACTCTGCAGCCCTATAAGCATGGTACCATATGCAATAACAGTATGGAATAGATAAGATAGGCTGCCTATCTAAACCTTGGATACCACTCCCCACTCAGGAATCATACACAAACACACTCAGGTAGGCAGCCACCCTGACATTAGTAGGTGGCCTGCAAACTGACTCACAGATAGAACCCACAGTGTGAAAGCAGAGGACTCCATGTCAGACTGATGAACAGTCATGAGTGAAGTCCCACAAGTTGCAGACCTGGGTTCCCTCATGGCTGGGATCCACATCTCTGAGGACCAGCCCAATACAAAAGCACCCTGGCTGACAATATTTGCAGATTACTACAAGGTGGGTGCTATTATTACCCCACCCCCCACACTTGAGGTTGACATCTTTCACAAAGGCCTCTCTGAGACCTATGACTGTTGTCAGAACCCCGGACATAAGCTCAATGCTAGATGATGTGCCACCATCCCCTTTGGGTACGACATGGTTTCCATAAAGTAATACATTGATGGTAGTCCACTGAACACTGATGTTGGTATAACAGAACTGGGAACACAGGCTGACAGTCAGCTGTATGGTGACCACTACAGTGCCACTGTTTTCCGAAAGTCCTTCCATGTGTCACTTCTCCTGAATCAGGGTGTTGAATCCAGGAAGTAAAAAGACAGTGTTTCCCTGTACACTCCCCTCAGTAGGCCAATCAATGTGTACTATGGCCCATTTGCCATGTACCCTACTGTACACCAGCAACAACAGGACAGGCTGCAAATGTACCTCACAAAGAAGATCTTAGGTACTACACACTTGCCCCATATGAACAGACTCCAACTGCAATGAATCTCTGTCTCATATTGGCTACTTAAGTGCGATTTCTGCCTGACATACACAGCCATGTCTGACCCAACCCTGTCAAGAAGGCTACATCCAAGGAAACCAATCTGTCCACACAACATGTCCCAGATACCTCAACCCCATCCTCACAATCAACAGGACATGCTGGAGGGACAGGTTCACAACCCAGAGACTGGCCACGCTATGGAATAGATGCCACATACATGTCAAGCTGAGCACATCACTGGCTGTCTTCAAGAGAAATCAGGAGGAGTGGAAGGGGAATAGAATATCTACCCTGAGGATCACTCCAGTGACTATACTGAGTAGACACACTGGGGAGTATTGCCAGGTGGCATGATGCCAGTGTATTCCTATGGGCTAGCCTTGTAAAGCCTTCATGGCCATTTGCCACATACACATCTATGACTCTTTGAACCTATGGATCTCAGTACTGCCAAATGTGTGTGTATGTGTGTGTGTGTGTGTGTGTGTGTGTGTGTGTGTGTGTGTGTGTGTGTGTGTGTGTGTGTGCTTTAGTGTGTCTGAAAGTGATTGTGAGTGTGTAAACATGTGGGGGAAAGTAGTTGGTGGCCCATCTCACCCAGTACAACTATCATTGCCATACCTTACAAGTGCTGTAGATGTTATTCACTATATAGGTACCTTGGGACATTCCACAA
Source organism: Protopterus annectens (assembly GCF_019279795.1). Classification (NCBI taxonomy): domain Eukaryota; kingdom Metazoa; phylum Chordata; order Ceratodontiformes; family Protopteridae; genus Protopterus; species Protopterus annectens. Next base: position 265,241,995 of record NC_056733.1, read on the forward strand.
CCTATAAGCTCTGTGGTGTGTGCGGTAACTGCATAACTTTACAATACCAATAACCACATAGCTAGGGGTTCTAATATGATTTTTGGAAAGTGTGTGTGTGTGTGTGTGTGTGTGTGTGTGTGTGTGTGTGTGTGTGTGTGTGTGTGTGTGTGTGTGTGTGTGTGTCTGTGTGTTATTGTGTGTAAGTGTGTAGGTTACAGCATTTTGTGGCCTTTCACACCCAGTACATCACCCATTGTCCTAATTTGCAAGGCCTGGTGATTTCCCTCACCTTAGAAGTACCTTTGGACAAATGTCACCCCATAACCTCAGTGGCGCATGCCATAAATGCATAACAATGTAGCAACAATAAACAGATAGATAGGGGTTGTAATCTCAGTCCTGGCAAATGTGTGTGAGAGAAGAGTATTTTGTGTGTTTGTGTTTGAACAACATCCATTAGATGGGCATGGATTCATATTTTATGCCATGGTACACACAGTACACATTCTTAAGTCTACTGTATGAGGTCCACTGTTCACATCAACCATAGTGTATCTGTAGACACTCTTCAGCCCTATAAGCCCTGTGCAACAATATGGAATAGTATGGTACGAATAACAAGATAGGTTGTGTGTGTGCACATTGCTGTGTATAGCAGTGGTTGTGAGTGTGTAGACTTGTATGCGACACTATTATGACTACTCTCACACCCAGTACATCCACCATTGCCTTACCCCACAAGGCCACATGATGTTATTCACCTTTCAGGTACCTTGTAACAATCATCACATTAGAAGTCCTGTTCCACCTGCAATAACTGCATAATAGTGTGGTACCACAACTTGATGGGTAGGGGTTCCAAACACAACACTGGCAACTGTGATCCTGTGCATGCATGTGTGTGTGTGTGTGTGTGTGTGTGTGTGTGTGTGTGTGTGTGTGTGTGTGTGTGTGTGTGTGTGTGTGTGAACAGTATTCTCTGTGTGTTTGGTCGACACAGTATCCTCTGGGGTTGAAAGCGTTAGCAAACTGAGATGTGTTCCACCCACCACAGTTACCATTGTTTCGTATACTAGAGCTGATGTCAACCACCATAGACTGAGATACAACCCCTCAGCCCTATAAGCTGTGAGGCACATGTGAGAACTGTTACACATACCTTGTAAATGTGTGCAGATACAGCTGTACCCCAACAATGATGTGGTCAATGTGTCATACCCCTTTTTGATGATGTCTGCAGGGCCACATCCTGCTGACACACAGACACCTGGAACACAAACAGAATACAGCATGTGAGAACACATTTGCTTAGCGTTACTAACACCAATAATGCATCATGGCTGAAAAGGTACACACACTCTGATGTGTACCCATTACAAATGCCAGATGACGGCACCTTACACAGCATTACATAGCTACACTCTACTAAAGTCACCCTGTGCATCAGATCCATATAAGCATATCCCTGCATCAATGGTATGGATGGCATGAATGTGGCACAGGTATCATCATTTGCACAGGGTGTTCTGTATGTTTGCCAGAAGCCTAGGCTGGGCCACATGGTTGACATGATGTGTGTGTGTTTGGGGAGTATTCATTAAATGGGCAGTGCATGGGTGGTGTGTGTGTGTGTGTGTGTGTGTGTGTGTGTGTGTGTGTGTGTGTGTGTGTGTGTGTGTGTGTAGGTGATTTCTCTGATGGTGATGTGTGCATGGTTGTATGCACACACTCACGTCATGTGGGCACCCTACACAGGGGTATTTTGGACAGCTGTGGGCTGTACACGGCAGAGTGTACAGTTCCTCCATCTCTGGCCATAGACATGGGAACTGAGCCTGCCGAGGGTATCATCAGCACCACCAGGGCTCAGTCCAGATGCAGAACTACTCCCCGCTAGTAACTGCTGCATGATGGATCTGCATCCCTTTTGGAACTATCCAGAATCACGTGCCCATGGCCTGCAGCATCATGGTGTGGACAGCACACCCCCTTCAATAGTGCTGGCGATACTGCCAGTATGGGAATGTGCTGGTGAATGGCTGGTGCATGGCCACATAGACCCTCAGCTAATCATGCTGCTGCCCTTCAGCTATATGGATACTGGCCAGCATCCACCAAATGCTCAAGCACAGATATTTCATGGTCAATGAGTGCCAAGGTCTCCCTCCATCATCTATCCATGACCCCAGTATGCTCATAGATGGCTGCAGTGAGTTCATATTGCCATGGACACCAGGGATGTGCTCATCCACGATCCTGCGTATATGTCTGGTATTACATTCATTATGTGCCTGTGCCCCCATGACAGCCTGAAACATGCATCTGGTGACTGCTGCCATGGCACTTACAAACAGGAGCATGATGGGCTGCAATCCTCCTGGAGCACCCCTACCCATCTGCCAGTGTGGGACCTCGCCAACACTCTGACTATGGCTAGTGCCTGCACCCTCACCTGCCACTGTCACCACAGTAGCCTGTTCCATGCCACCACCCACCAACTATCCTTTATCGGTGGCCATTGGTGATGGGGTATGTGTGGGCATTGTGACTGTGTGTGGGGGATGGGGTTGACAAAAGTGAGATGCTAACCGATGGCACAGTTTCAGCCCCTGACAATCCCACTTGTGCCTCAATATGAGTATCATCATCGTCTGATTCTGCAGAGACACTGACATCTGTATCAGAGCAGGGGGACCACAGCCACCATGTCCACCTGTGAGAGAAAAACAACATATGTAGATTACTACTGGCACTATAAGGTTTGCTGGTATATATATATATATATATATATATATACACACACACACACACACACACACACACACACACACACACACACACACACACACACACAGACACACACACGTGAGGTGTCTCAAAGGAATTGCACAGACCTCACATTAGCCAACTAGGGGCATTCGTGACACACAGTCAGACAATAACATGCACACTCTGGACAAACCCTCAGCAACATGCAGTACAGCCCTTTCCAATTACCATTACTACTAATGTACACCTCTGGGATATGTGAGTGGTGTTAGTAGGTGATGGCCCTTCACCCAGCACACATGTAAATTATTGCTGTTCACCTGTACAATACTGCGGCAACTCCTACAGAGCATACCCCCAACTGTGCAGGGTTTTGATGAATGTTTACATGTGTGGCTCATATGTCTGGTCTGTTCGTCATAAATCCTGTGTTTCTCTGATACATTACTGGGTTGGCCTGTGGATTGGTGCTACTAAGTAATGTCCCAATTGGAGGTGCAGACTGCATAACCTGCAGTACATGTACTTTAAAGCAAAGCCAGTTACTCAAACAATTTCCCAAGTTTACAGTGAATATAGTAAATGTACACACACCTGTTAACATGCCAGGTTTTTGTGATATATCACATGAGACCTCAGAAATCAGGTCATAACATTGCTATCATTTCATATGACATATAACCTGAAATCCAACTGAAAAACATACACATCAGTTACAGGTAACATCTGGTAACTGAAACAGGTACAATAGGCTGGTTGTATGAGTGTGCACACACTTAAAGCAACGTTTGATTTAATCACAGCATGCTGTCCTCTTGGGAAAGTGTCTATCAGCATGGCACATCTTGACTTGCCAATGTTTGCACACTCTCCCTTGCAAAACACCTCCAATTATGTCAGATTGCAAGGGCATCCCCTGTGCACTGCCCTCTTCAGGTCACCCTGCATATATCCTATTGGACATAGGTGTGGGCTCTGACTTGTCCAGTGTAGAATGTTGCATGTGTTCTGGTGAAGCCATACTTTTGTTGATATGGATGTATGGTTTGGGCCATTGTTGTGTGGAAAGGTGGAATTCCTCACCACCCACAGCTATGTGGCAGACACCAGAATGTTTTGTAGCCACAAGGGATCAGTGTTTGGAACTGTTCATAATCCCCTCTAACTTGGCTACAGCCCCAGTTCCAGCATGTGAACAAACCCAAAGCAGGACACTGCCATCACCATGCCTCACCGTGGGGCTGGTGTTGTTGTGGTGATGTGCAGTGGTGATATTGTGCCAAACACACCTGTCAGAATTGTGGCCAAAGAGTACAACCATGGTCCCATATAACCATAACACATTTTCCCACTTGCTTTTTGGAGACCTGGTGTATTGTTTTCGGACTTTCACCAGGCCTGGATATTGTTTGGTGTGAGGAACTTCTGCCATCTTCCAACCCTACCCTATAGGCAGGACATATGGAGACTATGGAAGGTTGTTGTGACATACTTGCTGGAGATTCCTGCTACTCCTTCACTGTTGCTGTAGGGATCCTGGCAGCCTCACTGGCCAGTTTTGGTCTTGTATTCTCATAGACTTTGGTGGGATGTCCACTCCTTTGCAATGTCACTGTAGCCCCATATTTTCACCACCTTTTGGAGACTGTCTGCACTGTGTTCCATGGTATGTGCAATGCTGTGGAAATGTTTTGGTACCCTTCTCCAGGCTGATACATCTCAAACATGTGGTCCCTTAGCAACTTTGTCAACTCTATGTGAACCATGGCTGTTGCTGTAGCAGGCAACTGGGTATATGTTAGGATAATCCAGGTAAGACAGCTGACCGTTAGTTGCTATTAATCAAAGAGTCTCTGTAATTGATGGCTGTTGTGTATCCAGTAAGATGTACTGCTGTATTTATATTGACAGCTGCCTCAACACAGTACTAGCTCCAGCCTGTGCAACCTGTGCACGCATATGCATCTAGGTTGTTGTACTATTGTCATATGTCGTTATTGTTCCCCTAACAGATTTGTTTGCTTTACAATTGAATTGTAAAGGTTATAGGTCACATGAAAGGTTGGCAGTATTTTGAACTTGTCTATTGTGCTTTCATTTTTGTATATCACACATACCTGGCATTCTAACAGGTGTGTACACCATTTATATGCACTGTATACCACTAATTTCTACAATATGACCCTAGTTTTGGGCCTTTGTCTCCCCATTTTGTCGGTCTTTGTCCAGGTGTCCTGCAATGGCAGGTTGTGAGGTATGCTACAGATATGTGACATCTCCTGCAAATAGGCCCCTGTCATGACCCCCATGATGCAATGCAATAAACACCACCACAGGTGAACATGGAGATATTGCCAAATGGCTGAGTGTAACAGTTGTGTGCATGGTCACATGCATTAACTTTAGCATGCCTGAGGTACTGGTGTGCCACAACAGAGAAACCCCATACCTACTGGGTTCATGCTGATGTCTTATGTGCAGACCAGAGGGACCTATGTAGTTGTGAGGGAGAGGTATTGTCATCAAATTCACATTAGGCATTGGTACAAGATGAATGCTACGTTTCTGCACAGGTACAGTACACACTATGATATTACACAATTTGCTGTCCTTCACCATAGATTTGCACTTGTGTGCATTATTACACTCCACCCACTAATCCATTTTGCACTGACATATGCATCTAGAGACTCTGTAGAAGACAGTTTAAATGCTACCTCATTACATTGATGTGCACTTTGGCCTTACCTAGATGCTCCTCACCTGTTGCCTGGGTGCCACCCACCTACATAACCACTGTTTCCTGTTTGAGTTTGTGTGAAGGCTACCCCAAGGTTGGCAAGGAGCTTCTCTGTTGCCATAGGTGGGGCCTGTGAGGCTGGCCCCCCCACCAGTAGCAGTACAGTCCCTCGCTACAGCAGCAGCCCTTTGCAGGGCATGACGTATCAGGTCAGTTGCTCTATGCCTGACCTAATCGTATGTGTGTCCATGGTGGCCCAACATGTTCACTCTGTGGATGATCTCATCCGACAGGACAGTCCGCTCCTGCAGATTTTGCCAGCTACATCCAGAAAGGATGGCATAGTTTAAGATTTCAGCTTCTGTGACGGCTGCTGTCTCCACATCGGTGTAAGGCTGTTGCTGCTGCATGGCACCTGGAAGAGATACACAGGGAAACACATCACAGGATCTCAGACATTGCCAAGAGTTCTTTACAGATTCAGCACATGCATATGGACTATTATTAACCACCACTTACAAACACATCATACCCCTGTACCTGGAAGCACTGTATGAACATGCATTGTACTCCTGGTCCTGATGTGCCCACAGTGAGGGCCACTACATTGCATAAAACAGCATTCATCATTCACGTTTGTGTAGAGGGATGACAGTCGCCATGTTCCTTGCAGATGGATGTCAATGGTGCTTAGGCTTTGCTTGCATACAGTGTGTAATGGAGCTGGAAGCATATGCCTGGGTTCATGTAGGATGCAGGCAGGAATGTTATCAGGCCCCAAGGGGACTTGCTTTTGTTAACTTTGATTATGCAGTTTGCACCTAATCCATGATGATGATGAGGGGAGGGGTGCGTGTGCTGTGCATATCCACCTATACTGATGGTGATCCAGGGTAGTGATGTTTGCACTAAACCTGTCTGCAGCAGATTGGCTGTAGCTAGGATGTGTGTGTATGTGTTGTGATTGACCACCATTACAGGGTAGGTAGGGTTGGTACCTCTAAGGCTGCAGACATATGTGAAGATGGCCTTGTGATTGCCTTTAGTGGATGTGTCTAATTTGTACTGACACCTAATATGCTCGTTCAGACAAAGGTTGACATGCCGCCCATTTGGTGTGTGCTCCTACTTTGCCCTGTACAGCCATTATAGCATCACATTATGTGCTTTGTGCATTGCTGCTGTCCAGCAAAGGGGTTTTCTCTACTTTTGTGGAGACAGGTTTTACAAGTAAGGCATTGCTGAGACCATACAGTTATGTGGGTGGTCAGATATTTGTTTGTAGTAGGCATGGACACAGGGTCAGAACACAGTTGGCCACCTCTACAATTTCAATGTGATACTCATGCTTATTATACTACTCATGTCTGTGTCAGGCAATGACACAACCAGTAGCTGTAGAGGTGTAATTCCATAAGATGCACAGAAACTAAGGTTACACACGTGTGCAACATGTACAGCTTATTCACCTGATGTTTTGCATCCCATGAAAGTTGTCATCAGGCAGCCAGGTACACCTACCCATACATACATATGCACAGGTAATACCTGCTATACATTTCTGTTCTATGTCAGTATGGCACACTGTAATGACAATCTTGCTACTCAGTCAGTCATGTCAACCTGTTTGGGCAGCACATCTGTAGGACAATGCACATACATGGTGGGCTATGGGTCACAATTAGTGACACTTTCTTTATATTGCTGTAACATGCATATTTCATTTGATAGTGCAGTAGCCTTTGCATTTACAGACATCTCCTGGAGGATTTCTGATGCTCATATGGCAGGCAGAGTGGTGAAACGCTAGGTGTGTAGTAGTGAAGGTAGGAACTGTTAATGTTGTGAGTATGACTGCTATGGGGACAGAGCTAACTGATATGCTGGACAGAGGAAAGGTGGCTATATTGTGTGTGCCAGAGACCAGATGGAAGGGCTGTACAGCTGTTTGTATCAGAGTCGGGTACAAATAGTTCTATCATGGTGTGTATGGGAGGGGAAATGGAGTAGGGGTTAACCTGAAGGAACATTATGCCAAGAGTGTTTGTAGAGGTGATAAGAGTGTTGGGTAGAGTGATGTTCAGGAGGCTAGAAATTGATGGTGTAATGTTGACAGTTGTTAGTGCATATTCTCTGCTAATTTTGTGTGTGATGGATGAAACAGACGTACTTCGGTATGGTTGGATGAAGTGGTGATGTGTGTACCCAGGGGTGAGTTGGTGGTGATTGGAGCAGATTTCAATGGGCATGTTGGTGAAGGGGACAGAGGGGATGCAGAAGTGATGTGTAGGTATGGTGTTAAGCAAAGGAATGCAGAAGGTGAGATGGTTGTGAAGTTTGCAGCAGAGGTTGGACATGGGTGTGGTGAATACATAGTTGTACAAGACCAAGGGTCATAGGGTGACATACAAGAGTAGATGAAGATGCACACATATGGATTATTTCCTATGCAGGTGGGCTTGTTTGAATGGGATTGGTAACTGTAAAGTTGTGACAGGGGGGAAGTGTAGATAGGTGGCATGGAAGTATAGTCTGTGGAATGACGTTGGTGATCAAGAAGAGGGGGAGGAGTGTGAGGGCAGCACCATGGATCAAATGGTGGATACTGAGAAAGGGTGATTGTGAAGTTGAGTTCAGAGAAGAGTTAAGACAGGCAGTGGGTGGCAGTGAACAGTTAGCAAATATCTGGGTAACTACATCCGAGCTAGTAAGGGAGATGAGTAGAATGGGGCTTGGTGTGACATCTGCACAGAGGAAGGAGGACAAGGAGACCTGGTGGTGGCATGAGGAAGTACAGGGGAGTATACAGAGAAAGAGGTTGGCCAAGGAGAAGTGGGATTGTCAGACAGATGAAGAAAGTAGACAGGTGTATAGGAGATGGGGTGCTTGGCAAAGAGAGTGGTGGCAAAGGATGAGGATGGAGCATCTGAAGGGTTGTATGTAAGTTTGGACTCTAAGGATGGATAATAGGACCTGTACCAATTGTCTTGACAGAGGCATGTAGCTGGGAAGGATGTGCAGCAGATAAGGCTGAGAAAGGATAATGGTGGAACTGAACTCATTAGCAAGGAGAGTGTGTCGAGCAGGTGGAAACAGTACTTTGATGGGCTGTTGAATGAAGAGAATGAGAGAGTGAGAAGGTTGGATGATGTGGGTATGGTGAGTCAGGATGTGCAACAGAATATTAAGGGGGAAGAAAGGATAGCTATGAAGAGGTATAAGAATGGAAAGGCTATTGGTCCAAATGACATACCTGTGGAAGTATGGATGTGTACAGGACAAATGGCAGTGGTCTTTTTTAACCGGATTGTTTACTGTAATCTAGGAAAGTGAGAGGATGCGTGAGGAGTGGATAAAATGTGTTTGGGTACTGATTATGAGAATAAGGGTGGTGTGCAGAGCTGTAGTAACTACAGAAGGATAACACTGATCAGTCACAGCAAGAGGTAATGGTAAAGGGTGGTGGAACCTAGGTTAAGAAGGGAGGTGAGGATTACTGATCAGCAGCATGGTTTCATGCCAGGAAAGAGCAGTACAGATGTGATGTTTGCCCTGAGAGTGTTGATGGAGAAGTACAGAGAAGGTCATACGTAGCTGCATTGTGCCTTTGTGGACTTAGAGACAGCATATGACAGGATGCCTAGAGAGGAGTTGTGGTATTGTATGAGATGGTCAGAAGTGGTGGAGGAATCTGTAAGAATGCTACAGGATATGTACAAGGCTAGTGTGACAGCAGTGAGTTCTGCATTGAGAGTGATAAGGTGGAGGTGGGAGTACATCAGGGATCAGCTATGAGCCCTTTCTTATTTGCAGTGGTATGGACAGGTTGACAGACATGATCAGACAGGAGTCCCCCTAGACTGTGCTGTTTGCAGATGACATTGTGATATGTAGTGAGAGTAGGGAACAGGTTGAGGAGACCCTGGAGAGGTGGAGGTATGGTCAAGAGAGGGGAGGAATGATGGTCAGCAGGACTAAGATGGAATATATGTCTGTGAATGGGAGGGAGGATGGAGGAATGGTGAGGTTGCAGGGAGTACAGTTTTCAAAGGTGGATAGGTGTAAATACTTAGGAACAACAGTTCAGCGTAATGGCGAGTGTGGGGGAGAGGTGAAGTCATGAGTATCAGCAGGATGTGGGTGGTGGGGAAGAGTGTCATGTGTGATTTGTGACAGACAAGTACCGTTAAGAGTGATAGGGAAGGTCTACAAGAGGGTAGTGAGACCAGCTATATTATATGGGTTGGAGAAATTGGCATTAAAAAAAGGCACAAGTCAGGGCTGGACATAGCAGAGGTACTGATGGTATGATTTGCACTGGATGTGGCCTAGCAGTGTCACAGTCAGTATTGTGCAACACACACTCCAGTAGTGATCATATGTGAGCCATCCTTTCCTGGGATGACTCAGGGCCCTGAGCTGTGTTCTATGTCACTGCAGACAGACACATTTTCTAGCCACAGGTTCTGCTCAGCAATATATCAGTACAGCATGTGTTGCTGAGACATAATATTGTTTGAACTTCCTATTTTCCATGTTTACATGCCCCCTACTACATTCCGATACAGGCTTAATTGTTTGACATAGCTATGTTGTTTTGTTTTCAGTTCAATTGGTATACTCCATCAGTCTCAGTGTGTGTGGTGTGTGTGTGTGTGTGTGTGTGTGTGTGTGTGTGTGTGTGTGTGTGTGTGTGTGTGTGCGTGTGTGCGTGTGTGCGTGTGCGTGTGTGCGTGTGTGTGTGTGTGTGTGTGTGTGTGTGTGTGTGTGTGTGTGTCTCAGACAGATGTAGGATACACATCTGTTTTGTATAGGCAGCAGCTAGCCTTTAGTAGGTAATGCTCATGAGCAGCTGATGGCCTGTGCACCACTTGGAGTCCCCCACTTGCTAATTGCATGTGGAACAGCTGTAGTATAATTCCCATACCCAATAGCATGAAAACACACTCTTATAACTGAGTAGTTCATATGGGCGTTGCCCCTTTTCCTTGCCTGAAAGGAGTTCTTCATGGAGGTGTGTGACGAACAGCATCACAGAGTGTAGTTGGGAATACCTCTTACAACAAACACTGTGGAGACAGCCCAACAAACTGGGGGAGAATGTTCCAGACATAGGAACAGAATGTAAGTATTGCTGTTATACAGTTGTAGTCATGCTAGTTTGGCAGGGTTGTGTATATATGGCTGCTCTGCATTAGTTTAAGTCTGATGGTGTTATGTGGTTGACATAAATCTCAACTGTAGGGCTATCTACAGACTGGCCAGAGTTTGGACTCTTATATTTGGTGTGTTACTCACACATTTTTTGGCCTTGGAAATTCAGTAGCATACTCTGAGGATTGCAGTCAGTAAATGGTAACATCCATGTGTGTTTCTGACTTCATTTCCCTCAGAATAGATATGTTACAACAACACTGTTACATCTGCAACTTTCTCAGTTTATGACAGCAATATGTCAATAATGGCCCTGTGTTTGGGCCTCTGCCCCCAAATATGTCAGGCTTCGTCCAGATGTCATGCTGTAAGAGGTGTATAGGTATAGTATATCATTATATAATGACTTAATTCCAGATATCATCCCAGTGATGTATCAGACTGCCAAACATGTTATGTGTAGAAGGCCTTATATATGAGGACAAAGCCTGGACATTCTGTGGGACTCTATACAATTGACATGACTGTGTATTTCTGGCAATTGTTGACAGACTGTCAAGACTGGTGTCTGTTGATCAGAGCTGTTACACCCCTGTAGTGCCTGATATATTTGCAATTACATGTGTATTCCCCCACTCAAGTGTGGGGACATTTATTGCACTGTTGTGATTATTTTGATACTTGTGTATCTCTGCTACCTTTAAACTAAAACAAAAAAGAAAAAAAAAATCTTGCTTTTTTCCCAGTTTCTGACATTTAAGAAAGTTCAGTTACAGATCTGCTGTTCTGAACTGTTTGTAAGTTTCTTGGTGGCCAGTGCTTGCTTGGACTAAAGGGAAGTCTCTGTGTTCACCAGTGGCAGTGGTTAACACTGAACAGCCTGCCTGTCCCTGTAGGAGTAGTTACTGCCTAGAAGCTGCAGTTTTATTGGCCATTTTGGGTCAATTCTAAACTCCTTGATCTCTATCTCTTAAAACCCTGCTGCCTTGTGGTTTTGGTGTCTTTCCAGGCTTATTAGTTGTTGCTGAAGCACCTACCAATGGGAGAAAACGCTGAGAGGAGAAAGGAGCCACTTTTGAGATTTTAAGTATTTTCTTCTGCTTTTTTGTTAAGAATTACTGCTTTGTCGCCTACTTGTCGGCGTTTTCCAGCTTGCTAAAGTTTATATCTGTATTAGAAACAGTATGTAGAACACATCTAGAGCCTGTTTACTGCATTTCCTGTGTTGCACTTAATTTAAAATTGTTTTTTTCTCTTAAAACTGTATTTTACCTGACTTTGGCCTAGCACTCAAGTATGGGGTCATTTATTGCACTGTTGTGATTATTTTGCTACTTGTGTATCTCTGCTACCTTTAAACTAAAACAAAAAACAAAAAAAATCTTGCTTTTTTCCCACTTTCTGACATTTAAGAAAGTTCAGTTACAGATCTGCTGTTTTGAACTGTTTGTAAGTTTCTTTGAGGCCAGTGCTTGTTTGGACTAAAGAGAAGTCTCTGTGTTCACCAGTGGCAGTGGTTAACACTGAACAGCCTGCCTGTCCCTGTATGAGTGGTTACTGCCTAGAAGCTGTAGTTTTATTGGCCATTTTGGGTCAATTCTAAACTCCTTGATCTCTATCGCTTTAAACCCTGCAACCCTCTTTTAGAGCAGTCTTGCACACAGAGCAGCGTTGGGCAGCGCCACTTAAACAAGCTTAAACTATTCCCAGCTCCACAAAGTCTACTCTTCACTTTTCCCTTAGAACTGCTCTAAATCTCAAATTAAGCACTCTATTCTCATTCTAAAGTCCTGCACTTGCTCGTATAAGTAATCTCATAGGTAAACACAAACTAAAGCACTACATCCTCTTATACTCCTTCAAAGCACTTGCTCCCTATTGGTTCTTTCTGATCAGTCAATAAGTAGTTACCTATATTATTCAGGCATGTCCAAAGGTCAGTTTCGAGTTTACTCCAGCTGGTGAATCTGGGAATCGAGGCAATGTTACAACTGCCTTATGTATACAGACCACCCTCTCCTCCTCCCAACAAGCTCAAATATATGTAAGAGATGCAACTATATAGCCAAACTGGAGGCTAAGCTCTCTCAACCCAGTACTGGCACAGCCTGTCAGGAGGAGAAGGTAACAACACACACCACAAATCCAGTCTCACCTAGACCTATCGCATCAGCAAACCAAACAGTTAAACACACAAAAACATGCTCGGAGGCTCTAAATAAAAATCTGCCTAAGCAGCAGAAACCTCCAAAGCAGACATCCAAGCAACACCTACCATGAAACAATATCCACGTAGCACATAGCTCACAAAGTCAGTGAGCCACACAGTCACAGCCCTTAAGGCTAAACAACACACCTAATACACTTGTAATAGGTGACTCTATTGTCAGACACATTGACGTCCCACTCACCAGGCTGAACAAGGAGAAGGTCACTGTAAGCTGCCTGTCGGGTGCCAGGATCCGCCACATAACACAAGCACTCAGGTCACTCCAAAGCAAGTACAAGTATGACTCCGTCATTGTCCATGCTGGTGTGAATGACCTGAGATGTACCTCCCTGGACTACATGAAAAAAGACGTACAGGAGCTCTTTGATCATGTAGCCCAGGATGGTATGACCCTGACCTTGAGTAGCATCTTACCCTCACCAAGAATGATGCCACAGTATAAAGACAAAATGATCAATTTTAACAATTGTCTACAGTATTGGTGTCATTCAAAGGGGATCCAGTGTCTGTCAGCCTGGGATGACATGCTCGACAAGCCACATTGCTTCGCTAGGGACGGCTTGCACCTGTCACCCCTGGGTTTTCGAATACTGGCTAAGGCTTTTGCCTCCCCCCCATAGTGCCTTTTTTAGGCAAGGCTCAAAAGACAAACCCACCTCCATAGACAACACAAAGAAAAAAAAACTAAGGGTAATGCTGCTCAACGCCAGAAGTCTAAACCTCAAGATGCACACACTTGAGGCTCTCCTCAGTATGGAGAATATCAATATCTGTGCAGTAATGGAAACCTGGTTCAAGGCTCCCAAGAGCACCCCAGCACTACCAGGCTATACTTCATACCATGCTTTCCGGCCCCAAAACTCGGACCGAACTACAAAAGGAGGGGGAGTATCCATATTTATCAAAGATACCCACACCTCCAGGCTAGTGGCACTGCATGAAGCTTCGGAGACCATCCATGTGCAACTAACAGTGGGCAAAACTGCCTTTCAGTTTGTAGCCTGCTACAGACTACCCTCCCAAACACAGGAACCTCACTCGGCTTTCCTGAGAACACTGGAGAATATGAAGGTCTCTCCAAACACTATTATATTGGGTGACTTCAACTACCCAAACATTGATTGGGAAAACTACTCACGCCCAAACACCCTAGCCCAACAGTTCCTAGAATTTATAAACTCAAATGCTATGGAACAACTGGTCACCACTTCCACAAGAGGGGAAAACATACTGGATCTGGTCATCACCAACATAGGGTCTCTATGTTCCACACCAGAGGTATACCCCTCATTGGTAAGATCAGACCATAAACAAATCTCACTGGACATCCATATTCCGTCCCCACCCCCAGCCAAGGAAACCACTGTGAAGAACGTCTCAAAAGCAAACTTCACACTTCTCAAAACTGAGGTGGAATCCTTCAAAACCCCCGGGCCAGTGGACAATATGGCCCAAAATGCAGAATCCTTTACAAAAGCATTCTATGGACACCTACAGGAATGCATGGAGCAAGCTATCCGAAATAAAACCAAGACTCACTCCTCCAAAGGCAGAAGACCTGTCTGGTGGACCCCGGCCGTAAATAAGCTACACAACAGAAGGAGAAAGCTACTACATGACAGAGCAAAATCCCAAAAAGGGAAGGCGTCACTGATCAGTACTAGCAAGAAACTACAATCCCTCATAAAATCTTCTAAGGCCAGCTTTGAAAGAAAAATTGCACAAGACATTAAAGATAATCACAAGGCCTTCTTTAGTTATGTCAGAAACCTGGGAGGCAACTTCCAGATATGCTCTGAGTTAGTGCAAAATGACAAAAAATTCACTGAACCCACAGACATTGCCAACATCCTGGCAGAAAGGTTCAGTGCAAACTTCTCCCCCCTTCCCCCCCAAAAGAGCAAATGTCTATCCGAACAGAGTGTAGCCTTCCTGAGATCACAGATGCACAGGTGACAGCTGCCCTCTCCAAAGCTAAAAACACAGCATCAATGGGACCAGACAGTGTCCCGGGCTGCGTCTTACATGAGCTCCAAGAAGAACTAAACCCTCATATAAAGTCACTGTTCAATCTCAGCCTTGCTACAGGATATGTTCCCAAGGAATGGCACACAGCAACAGTGGTCCCACTCCGCAAAGGTGGTGCCACAACAGACCCTGGAAACTATCACCCTATAAGTCTGACTAGCCTGGTCTGCAAAGCTATGGAACGTATCATCATGGAAATCATAAACAAAGACATTGGGAACTTCCAGACACTGGATCCTACCCAATTCGGCTTTGTTAAGGGCAGATCTTGCCTCTTGAACCTGGTTGACTTCTTTGAAACAGTTACCAAAGCCATAGATGAATGGAAGGTAGTCCACACAGCCTACCTGGACCTCACAAAGGCCTTTGACACAATACCCCACTCAGGCATCATAAATAAGCTCACCAGCTTAAATATCAACCCCTATGTCACAAGATGGGTTGCAAACTGGCTCAGGGATAGAACCCACATGGTCAGAATAGCAGGTGCCATATCAGACTCTAAACCAGTTAAAAGTGGTGTCCCACAAGGCTCAGTCCTGGGAACTCTCTTGTTCGGTATATATTTCTCCAAGGTACAGGCTAACACGGGTGGACTACGGCTGACCAAGTTCGCAGATGACTGCAAACTGGGTGCTATAATCGACTCACTGACTGACACAAGCATCCTCCAAAAGGGTCTCACAGAGATGGATAACTGGTGCCAGAGCCATGGCCTAAAGCTAAATGCCAAAAAGTGCATAGTCATCCCCTTTGGAAAAAACAAAGTGCCCACAAATTACCACATAGGTGGTAATCCATTAAGTACAGAAGAAGTAATTAGGGACTTGGGGACCCAAGTAGATAGCAATCTCTCCTTTGACAATCACATTGCCAAAGTGGTTAGAAAGACCTTCTATATAGCCCACCTTATCATGAAAGGGTTCACATCTAGATCAAGGGAGGATATTGTGCCCCTCTACTCATCACTTATCAGGCCCATAATTGAGTACAATGCCCCGTTTGGGATGTACCTTACCTGACACCTTCAGCAACTGGAAAGACCCCAAAAGTATCTCACCAAGAGGATCAAGGGGCTCAAACAGATACCCTATGCAGTTCGGCTAAAGAAACTCCAGCTCTACTCAGTTGCGTACTGCCTACTCAGAGGTGATCTGTGTCTGACGTATAAAGCCATGTCCAACCCAGAATTAATGGACATGCTTCACCTCAGGAAATCTAAATCCCTTAGAGCTACATGCTTCAGGGACCTGAACCTCAGCACAGAAATAAATAGGACATGCTGGAGGGACAGATTCATATCCAAGAGGCTCCCCTCACTCTGGAACAAAATCCCAATCCATGTCAGGCAGAGCCCCTCACTGACCCTCTTCAACAGAAATCTTGACGAATGGATGGGAGATTGTAAGTTTACCCCTGGGATCTCTTCTGTGTCGCTGCTTGACAGAGGTACAGTAAACAAACCTTAAAAGGGCTACCTTCTGTGACCTACTATACAAAGGCACAGTCAACTAATCTAAAAGGGTGGCGAAAGCCAAACATACTCTGGCTAAGCTTATAAATGCCCTAGGGCAGATAGTCTAGTATCAACCTATGAACCTATGACTGTGTAGCAGTGTATTGTGAATGTGTTATTTGAACTGTGAAGGGGGGGGTAGATGTAAGTGTTGAGGGTCCTTTTCTATCTGACTTTGCATGCTGCTCCAACTTCTGGTGCTCTATCAGCTGTATATGTTGATAGGGGCAGACTGAGACACAGCCCATACCACAGTCAGGCATCAGACTGCACTGTGAATTGGGCCAGTATATATAGGGGTAGTGTGTGAGTGGCAAACATGCTGATGATTTTGTTCACACAGTCCATATAGTCTACTGTTCCAGTGGCTTACCAGTGTGTCACTTTGAATGTGGTGAGATTGGTTCTGGGTATGCACTTTCACACTGGTGTCTGTTGGTCAGAGCTGTTGCACCCCTGTAATGCCTGATATATTTGCAATTACATGTGTATTCCCCCATAGCAAAATTGTGTTTGTGTTGTGTCGGTCTGCCTGTAGTTTAGGCAGACAGTACTTTGGTGACATGCCTAGCAGCTCAGTGTAGTTTCCCTACTATGATGTTATGTCCCGATATTTATCAGATGTACTGTTGCCTGGCCCCCATACATGTTGTGTATGTCTGACACATCAATGCGATGATGTGAAAATTTATGTCAGCAACTAGTGGAGAGTAATTTGGTTTTGGACTTGGGCTATTCCAGTCAATAGATGATACAACAGACAGGAGGGTGATACTGCATCAACTGTGTCACCTTATCTACTCCAGTATTTGGGATATGTTCCCAGTTTCATGGCGTTACACCCCCCCTCCCTTAGTCAGGCTTAGCCCAGTTTTGTTGCAGTAAGGGGTTCTGAGCATACCTCTCAACTGGCCAGATTGTTTCAGACTGTCCATGATTATTGCTCATGTGTATGTTCTGTTCCACAGAATCATTATTTTCATTTCTGGGTAAATCACTGCGAAGATGTGAGGATTTCTGTCTGTAAATGATGACATACTTCATATTTCAGTTTCAGAATTCACATCCTTCTGAACATGTATGCTGACACAAACCCTGTTACTGTAGCAACATTCTACATTTATAACTGCAGTATGTACATTATGTCCCTGTTCTTGGACCATTGTCCCCCCATTTTGACAGCCTTTGTCCAGAATTATTGCACTAAGAGGTGTAGCGGTATGGTGCTGGGTATGACTCCACTACATGTTATGGGCATACACACACACACACACACATATATATATATAAAAATATATATATATACACACTGATATATGTATGTATATATATATATATATATATATATATATATATATATATATATATATATATATATATGTATATATATATATATATATATATATATATATATATATATATATATATTCCTTTTTGATATATATACATGTTTACATAACAATATATATGTATATATTCTATATGTATTTGTTTTATATGTCTAGCTCCATATATCTGATGTATATACTTTTTAAAATGTATCTATCACCATACACATCTATATGTGTATATTTATAAATACTAAACATGACTGATTCCACAGTGTTTCTTCCCTACTATTCTATACCTGTACTGAATGATATATTTGAATAACAGCATTCATTATTACAGCTCAGATGGTGTAGTAGGAAATTGCCCTAACTATGGTGTACAGGGTCCTGGGTCCAAGAATTGGCAGGGCTGATTATTTTGTTGCTGGGCAGAACAGTGGCTGATGCCAACACACGTTTAAATGGAAAACTACTTAATCTGTGTAAGCATCGCGCAAACTCGCTTACTGCCACTTACGGGTGCTTACTGTCACTTACTCCTGCACTAATTTCTTAAAAAGAAAAGAAAAAAGGGGTGGTAGAAAAGTGGTGAAAAAGGGGGCAAACAGAGGGAAAACAATATGAAAGATAGCTAGGGATGTGCAGGGCAGTTGTAGGGAAGGTCAATAGCTGTCAATTTCTGATACAGCAACAGCTGTGCATTTGTAAAGAATATGGAGGTGAATTTGAGAGAGGGGTAAGGACAACAGTAATGTGTTGTTAAGCCAATTAGACCAAGCTAGATGTGACCAGTGGACACATGTGCAAAATGGCCAACTATGTATGGGGCGACATTTTTTTGTGGGAAAAGATTGCCCTTTTTTTTTTCTTTTTTATAAGGTGAGAGTGGGATGTTGGAGAAGGATAGTAGGTATATTTGGGGAGGTAGGTTGGGTAGGAAGACAGACAGAACAGAAAAGACAGCAGACAGGGGTGGTATATGACACTTGTGGGGGGTAAACACCTTGGACGGGGAGGGTGGTTGGGAATCGGACACCCACGAGCCCCCCCAAATGGATACAGTGGGACTGAGGTCCCCACCCATGGGCAGTCACCACTGCACCTTCACAGCCCCAAAGGTGGCTGCGCTGGGGGCTGAGCAGGAGGGGCAGGCTGACCTTCAAAATGCACCACGAGGCCCTCAAGCTGCTGTAGCTGATCTCCAAACTCCTTTCAAAGCTCACTATGCACCAATCCCCAGACCTGACGATGGGTGACAGTGTCCTGTCCATACCCATTCCCGGGTGGAATGGACCCCATCCCCTGAGGCGGTTCCACCAAAAGGTGGTGCAGGATCAGCAGATGAGGAGGTCCTGGGTTGGGTCCCAGATGTGTTGGGGCCCAGTGCCACGGCCAGTTGAGGCAGGATAGGTAGATCTGCTGGGATCGGCCTTCCCAGACATGCTATGGTGTTGAGGTTTTACAGCATATGTCAGTTAGTCATGAACAATACATTCCAGGATTAGTTATAACAGCATGCATGGGTGTTCTCATTAACCCAAAACAACAGATCTGAAACAGTTGCATAGCAAACAGAACACATGCATATATGGAACCACAGTGGACATTATAACAGCATGCAGATTACATTGATAGCAACAGGCCACCAATGTAGTATTTGAACAGGGGAACATTAATAATCAAACGTTTAAATATTTGTAGAATAATAGGACACATGCCCCAACAGTAGGTTTTGTGAAAAACATACCCGTTGATTTATGTGTTTAGATTATTAATGCAGATAGGGTGGGAGAGAGAGACAGAGATGTCAATTAACAACTGTATAGGTTTCAATTGCTCACAATTTTAATGATCATTGCTCTAATCATTACTTTCCAGGTATTACCTCACTTTATATCAATCTATGGCCTTGGATTGGGCAGTGGTATTTTTGTACACAGTGTATAATTACAGCCTTCTTACATCTCATTTATACCCTTTCTTACCTGGCAGACCTGTGGAGGAAATTACTGTTAACACTACCTGACTGTTTCTATATACATACATAGTCAAGGTTACATAAGTGCACTCATAGAGTGTGTGTGTGTGTGTGTGTGGGTGTGTGTGTGTGTGTGTGTGTGTGTGTGTGTGTGTGTGTGTGTGTGTGTGTGTGTGTGTGTGTGTGTGTGTGTGTGTGTGTGTGTGTGTGTGTGTGTGCGTGTGTGCTACTGCCATACTCCACCTTGATTTCTATCTGTCACCCTGGGTGTTGCTAGCAGTGACCACTAGCTGTGACAGCATGACTTGAGGGACATTTCTTGGAGGAGACTACTTGGTGTATGTACTTATCTTGCTGTCATTTGCAGCCTTGGGGTTGGACAGTGGGTGTTGTGCACAGTGTATAATTACATCCTTCTTACAGCTCATTTATAACTTTTCTTACCTGGCGGACCTGTGGAAGAAATTTCTGTTAACAATACCTGACTGTTTCACATATTCTTGGGTGAGATTATGCATACAGCTTAATACCAGTCCCAGGGTTCAAACCGTGCCTGTTTGTGCAAAAAGGTTCAACAAGGTTGTGTTGCATCGCAATGAGCATTGGGGAACTGTTGTTTTTTTCTTGACTGTTTTCTGCATAATACTCTCTTGTTTGGACAATCTGCTTTGTAATTCAGACATTAATGCATGGCAGAAAGTTCTTATACTGTGTATTCACCCCTCCACATATCACAGTATGGAAAACACTGGTTAACACAACATTACTATTTAGGGATCAGATCTTGGTGCATGGAACATTTATTATAGTTAATCTGTTTTACAACTCCACAATCTGTCAGATGAGCCTCAATTAATTAATGCTGTCAGAGCCATAGTTTCTGTGCAGAACCGGTACACATTCAGATTCATATTACCACATAGCAAAGTAAACACAACAGTCTGGGGTTTTGATTTTTATTCACAGGTACTGACACTTTTATTGATGTATATCCTGTACATCAGTATTACTCTGCTAATGTCTCATTTATTCAGTACAAACAATACACATTTCTAACTACTGGCAGCCTTTCTATTCATTTTCTCTGACTACTGCAAGCTAGATTTGTACTCACCAGCCTTGCGATGCAGCCTGCTGGTGTGGGTTCCACATTCACAGTCCTCTCATCTGCAGATGTACAGGAGATAGAGAAATATTTATGCATACCTATCCATCTCATACTTAGGCTGGACTTTGTTACACAGTAATTGATACTGATACTTACACATTGCTGGGACATTCTGTCTCTGAGTGTCTTGGATCCACTTGTCCAAGAGGTCTCTCTTCCTATGCTTCAGGTCAGCATAATGGTGCCAGACCTGCTCACCACTCCAAGGGACAACAGTAGCCCTGGTGAGGTCACATACAAGACGGTCCCAGGCCTCTGCTTTGTACTATGAGTCCTGGTACTGGTCCTGCAGCAGTCTCCCTTCATGGTGTTTTACAAGGAGTCGAACCATGACCCTAGACTCCTGAATGCCCCAACGCTGCACCCAAAAGGGCACACCTTCACCAACACCAGCCATAGTGCCTGCAGTGATCAGCTACAACTGGTTATGGTTTTATTCCTACCTGCAAGGTTTAAATAGGGCTGGATTCCTGCCCTTTGCCCTGATTTGTCAATTTTGAATATGCTGAACTAAGCTAAGTGATGGGCAAACCCGCTTAGCACAGATAAGCATTGCTTAAAGGGGTAGATGCTAAGCACTGCTTACCAGTGCCAAATCCGCTTAGCTGTATTAATTATTGCTAAGCATACAAATTTAAGCAATGCTTACTCCGGCTAAACATAGCTGAGCACAATTTAGTGTTATTCAGCTTTCATTTTATGGACTTTCAGGATTATGGGGTTGATTCCTTCTTAATGACATCTTATGATATGCATGTTTCCCTTCCATATCATCCCCCATATATGCTTTCATTACATTATATTCTTTTGTAGCTATACTGTATGGGACACTTGTGTTTATATGGGGGTTTCACATCTATACTACACTGACACCTCACATCTGGACCTGCTACACTACCCTGGTTAACAAATATATATTATTCACTACCTATTTATGTAAAAAGGTACTTTTAGTGCTGTTTTCACATGTAAAAATGAATGTATTGTATTGGGGCTTGATCCATGAATGACTGCATACTAAGCAAAAGCTCTAACCACTACACTATTTCACTTTGACTGCTTTGACTGTTTATTTCTATTTAGCTCCTTCGGATGTTTAAGCTATGCTATATACAGCTGCATGATGCACACACCCATTCAGCTATGCGTAAACTTTAGTGGGGATGGGAAAAAATTAATTGTTTTATTAGTTTAGGGATTTGCACATAGCTAACAGTCATACCTCTCCACCTCTGGCAGCATACAATGTGGAGCCTAACATGATGGGAGGGCAAATAGGGCAGATTTTAAATATTGCTCTTATAAACTTGGGAAGGATGACTAGCAGGTTTTGCATTAGCATGACTTACTTGGAGGATGGGGGGTCTTACACTCATATGTTTGTCATTATTTAATGACTTCGAGCCTCAGCTCTTTGCTAGGACTCTAATCTGGGCATTCTGCAGATATCTGTTCAGTTGGGGATATGCTGACAGTGTCTGTGGACACTGGTTTTCTTTTCAAAGTGCCGTACGTCACTTCCTGAGTGCAGAGGACATGTTTACTGTGCGAGCAATGCATGGACATGCACCCTGCACTCATACATGGATCATGTCCATGTAGAGAATACAGCAGTGTGCCTTCATGAATAAGCAAGGTGTGCTGCTGTTCTACATGGGCATGATTCACTCCATGCAGGAATAGCACTATTCCTGCACAAAGTTTAATGAATCCAGTGGATGATTTTTATCACCGAGGCCATTGAGTATAGTTCCAAATCTGGTAAACCAATCCCTCCTTCAGTCCAATCTCTCAAATGATGAGCTAAAGCTACCCTTGCTTTATTTGGAAACCATAAGAACTTTAAAATCAATGAATTAAACGTTTTGATATATGCTCTAGAAGGCACTAGTGAGAGTGACAACACAATATGTAAAATCTTTGGTAAAATTATCATTTTAATAATAGGCAGCCTCTTGTCCATAGTAAAAGGAAGCTTAAGCCATTTATTTATATGATTTTTTATGGAGTCAAAGGTTTTATTATAGTTAAGATCTACAATATCTTTAATATCTCTAGCTAATACTATTCCTAAATAAGTTAACTTATCCAGTGAAGCTAAATATTTATTAAACTTCTCATCTAAACTATTATTATTGGGATAAATAGGGAGCAACTTTGTTTTTTTATCATTAAAAATTAAATCTGGCTTTCTTTGGAAGTCTTTCATAGTATTGAAAAATGGCAGAGATAGAAGTATTATTTCCCTTAGTAGTAAGAAGTATGTCATCTGCAAACAGTTGGATTTTGGATATCATACCCAAACCTATGTCAAAGCTCTCAATATCTGGATTCATTCTTATCAAGTTAGCTAAAAGTTCCATTACTAGAGTAAAGAGTAAGGGAGATAAAGGGCAACCCTGTTTAGTCCCTTTTACTATGTGTATGCTCTGCAATGTATAAGTGCCTATTTTGATGTAGGCTTGACATTCTTTATAGAGATGAGAGATAAGTTGAATGAAATTATTAGAGAAGTGTAATTCGTCTAACATAAGAGAAAGATAATCCCAACTAATGAAATCAAAAGAACAAGTTATGTCCAAACTAATTATGGTTATAGGTTCATAAGTGTGTACTAGGCTAATGGCCCTGGAGCCTTTACAAGCCTAGCCCATAGAAGTGTCCTGGCATCATGCCGTCTGATATTAGTTCACAGTGCCTCTATCAAGTACAGCCACTGGAGTGATCCCTGGGGTGAACTTTCTATTACCTATCCACTTATCAAGATTTCTCTTGAAGAGGGACCGGGAGGTGCTCTGCTTGACATGTATGGGAAGAATATTCCAGAGTATGGGCAGTCTCTGGGTGAGGAACCTGTCCCTCCAGCATGTTCTGTTGATTGTGGTAAAGAGGCTGAGGTCTCTGGAGCATGTGGTGTGGAGGGATTTGGATTTCTTTAGATGTAGCATTTCTAACAGATTTGGGTCAGACCTGGCTTTGTAAGTCAAGCAGAGATCGCCTTTAAGTAGGCAGTATGAGACAGAGAATAGCTGGAGTCTTTTGAGTCTGCCCGTGCAGGACATGTGTTTAGGATGTGACCAGGGAGGGTTTGACTATTGGTGCAGAGCAATGGTCCCCCATGTTAGTAATAACCAGGTCAAGGATGTTGCTTCCTCTAGTGGGGATCAGAATGAGCTGGTCCAGGGCATTGGAACTGATGAATTCCAGGAAGCGTTAGGCCAGTGTATTGGTGCTTGAGTAGTTCTGCCAATTGATGGAGGGGTAGTTGAAGTCTCCTAGTATGAGAGTATTGGGTTGGACTTTGATAGATTCCAGGGTGCTTAGGAACATGGAGTGAGAGTCTAGGGACATGGTTGGGGACCTATAGCAGGCTATGACTTGGATCATTATCTTACCCAATGTTAGTTGTACCTGAAGTATCTCAGATGCATTATGCTGGGCTGCTAGACTGGAGGTGTGCATATCATTTATAAATATGGAGACACCACCACCTTTGGAGCTTCGGTGGTGGTGCTGTGGTAGCGTTGTCACCTCACAGTAAGACGTCCTGTTTGATTCTCAGCTAAAGTGTCTTCTGTGTGGAGACATGCGTGAATGGGCATACCTTTGTTGAAGGTTGTGCTTCAGAGCTGGCAACTCGGCATGTAAAAATCTACTGCCAAACATTAGCAGACTGGAGATCCGCTGTGGCGAACTCTAACTGGGAAAAGCCAAAAGATGCAACAACAACCGCCTTTGGAGCTTCGGTCCATGTTTTAGGGCCGAAAGGTGTAGAATGAGTTAGAGCCTGGTAGCGCAGGGTGTTTTCTGCAGCTTTAAACCAGGTCTCCGTTACAGCACAAATGTTGATTTTCTCCATTTTGAGGAGTGCTTTGAGTGAGATTTAGACTTCTAGCATTGAGCAGCATGACCCTCAGATTGCATTTATTTATAGCTGTTACGGTGGTAATTTGGTCTTTGGAATACCGCCTAAAAAGGCACTACAGGGGTGGCAAGAGCCTTAGCCAGTACCCAAACATCCAGGGGTGACAGATGCAGCCTATCTCTGGCAAGGCTTCGAGGTCTGTCAATCATTTCATCCCAAGCAGACAGATACTGAATCCCCTTAGAATGACACCAGAAACATAGTCAATTGCTGAAGTCAATAATTATTTCTTTGTACTGCGGTATCCTTCTGGGTGACGTAAGATACTGCTCAGGGCTAGGGTCATACCTGCCTGGGCCACATAATCTGAGAGCTCCACCACGTTTCTTTTTATGTAGTCCAGGGAGGTGCATCTCAGGTCATTTACACCCACATGGACAATAACAAAGTCATACTTGTACTTGTGGAGTGACCTAGCCTGCATGTGTTATGTGTTGGATTCTGGCACCTGATAGACAGATGACTGTTACCATCTCCTTATTCAACCTAGTGAGTGGGACATCTGTGTGCCTCACTATTGAGTCACCTATGATTAGTGTATTGGGCAAGGTGTTTAACCTTAGGGGGCATAGGTTGATGGGTACACCGTAGAGGTGAGCTATGTGTCCTGTTCTGTGTTATGGTGATCGAGTGCATTTCTGTCTTGAAGGTCTCTGCTGTCTGGGTAAATTTCTGTTGAGAGTCTCCGTGAAGGTGGGTGTGTGGTTTGTGTTTTTATGTGAGAGTTGTGATGCTGAGTGTTCTGGAGGGCTACATGTTCCATGTGGTGTGGTGCAGGAGTTGACCTCCTCTTGACCAGCTAGTCCAGTCTTGGCTGGAGAGTGCATAGCTTCCAATTTGGTGATATAAGTGCATCTCTCATAAGTCTGAGTGTTGGAAGGTAAGAGGAGAGGGTTGTCTGTGTACATGAAGCAATTGCTATACTGCCTCAGAATGCCCAAGTGCACCAGGTTAATAGGAGAAAGCATGGGGAACTGCCGTTTAATCATGCCAGGAGGGGTGGTCGCAACTACTAAGTGCTAGAGCTATTTCTGTGAAGAACGACTAGTGTGGATGACACTTAGGTATGCTACAATAATTGCTACAAAAATCTGTTGAAGTACAAAGTGATTAAGCTATTTGAAGTGCAAGACAGAGAGAAAGAACTAGCAAGATCTAAGGGAAAAACTGAAGAGCAGACTTTCTGGCACCAGTAACAGTTTACCTCAGCAGAGCTTAAACAAGCGCAAACCTGTGCAAACACAGCCTTTTAAACCAGAAAATTGAAAGGGATAAAAAAACTGCCCAAACGGCCAATAAACTATAATTTCTAGGCCAGAAACCACTCCTCTTTTGGTAGATAGGCTACCTAGTGCTTACCACTCCCACTGATAAGCTAAAAGGCTTCCCTCCAACACAGAAAGGTTTGGGAGGGCTCAGAAGCTTATAAACAGTCATGGATACAGCAAATCTGTATCTGGACTAGGCTAGTTACAGGTAATGTGGGAACCAAGCTTAGAACTTTTTTTAATAGAAAAGCAGCTAAAATAGCAGTAAAAACAATTCAAATGCATGCAAGCTGGCACACCTGAGTGTGTAGCAGTATTAAAGCAAATACAGTTTAATAAATGCAATTAAATTAAAAAATGACTAAAAACAAGTGCAGAAAGCAGTAAATTAGGAAAAAATCAAAATGGAGGCACTTAGAGTATTTCTTTCTCCTTCCTGATGCTCTTGCAGTTTGCAGGACGCCAAAACTGTATCTGCAGAGCTTAAACAAGTGCAAACCCATGCAAATTCTGGCTTTTAAACCAGAAAGTTGAAATGGATGGAAAAACTGCCCAAACAGCCAATAAACTACAATTTCTGGGCCAGACACAACTCCTCTTGTGGTAGATAGGCTACCTAGTGCTTACCACTCCCACTGATAAACTAGAAGGCTTCCTTCCAACACAGAAGGTGTGGGGGGCTCAGAAGCTTACAAACAGTCCTGATACAGCAAATCTGTATCTGGACTAGACTAATTACAGGAAAGGTGAGAAACAAGCTTAGAATTTATTTTACAGAAACGCAGCTAAAACAGCAGTAAAAACAATTCAAATGCAGTGCAAGCTAGCACACTTGAGTGTGTAGCAATATTAAAGCAAATGCAGTTTACATAAATGCAATTAAATTTTAAAAATGACTAAAACAAGTGCAGAAAGCAGTAAATTAGGAAAAAATCAAAATGAAGGCACTTAGAATATCTCTTTCCCCTTCCTGATGGTCTTGCAGTCTGCAGAACTCCAAAACTGGATCTGCGGAGTTTAAACAAGTGCAAACCCATGCAAATGAGGGCTTTTAAACCAGAAAGTTGAAAGGGATGAAAAAGCTGCCCAGATGGCCAATAAACTATGATTTCTGGGCCAGAAACCACTCCTCTTGTGGTAGATAGGCTACATAGTGCTTACTACTCCCACTGATAAGCTAGAAGGTTTCCCATTTTCTTTTAATTTTTTTGCAGAATCAATTATGGTTGAGATTCTCTTAAAATTATCATATGTTCTTCCATTTAAAACAAAATCTGTTTGATCTTCGTCAACCAGAGTTGGGAGAGATGTCTTCAATCTATCAGCATAAATAGACAGAAACATTTTATAATCCACATTTAAAATAGATATTGGCCTGTATGAGGAACACTTAGTAGGATCTTTATTTTAATTTAATATGGGATAGATGAGAATATATTTCCAAGAGGATGGATTATTAACTAGTTCTTGAGAGAGAGAAAAGACTTTGTGTAATAAGCGTAATGCTTCTTTGGCCATTATTTTATAAATTTCAGGGATGAGTCCATCATTACCTAGAGCTTTATTTTGATTTAATTTTTTTATTTGATGTTATATTTAAGAAAGTGAGATTAGTTTGTCTAGGGCTTCAATCTGTAATTTTGGCAATTTCTGTTTAGCAGATTTTTTGATAAATGCTCTTATCACTTCTTTAGAATCTGATATACTTGAATTCTGATTGATTCTATCAAAATATTCTCTAAATTCCATCAATATAGCAGACAAATCTGTAACATTTTTCTTTTTGTTTAATGAGTAGATCTCTTTAATATGATTAAATCTACTAAGTCTCTTAGTCTTATTACTCAGATTAGCTAGGGGTTTAGGATTAGTAGTGTAATTCATAAATTTAAACCTCTAAATTTATCTTCATTTTATGATTTAGTATTTCCAAATATTTACTATTTAATACATTAATTTCTTCTTCTTTTCCTTTTTAATTAATATCTCTTTGATTTCGTCATTTTAAGTTATCAAGTTTCATTTGTATTTCATACAAATCCTTATCCCATTGTTTTTTTCTTATTATACCAATAATAATTCTTCCATATAGGTAAGCTTTTAGTGTATCCCATATGAATATCTAAGATGCATCATGTGACCTATTAATGTTGATGAAACATTGAATTTCTGAAGTAAGAAAATCTTTAAAATCATTTAGTTTAGTTATATAGGCTGGAATTCTTTTAATTTGTGTATAATAGTTTATATTAATTATTAAGTCAAATTATATAGCATTGTGGTCTGAAAGGGAACAAGAAATTACTTTGGATTTACTTAAACTATTAATTAACACATTTGAAACAAATACTGTCAATTATAGAGTATGTACCATGTCTATGTGAAGAATGTGCATAAAGAAGTGAGCCTGGATCAGAAAAATCATTGACATCACTCATCTAAAACATATCAATAAAATCTTTCAGATTTTTGGCTGAGTATAGTATTCGCTTCTTAGCATTTGTGTCTTTGTCAGTAAGACTACAAATGAAATCTCCAGCTAAAATAATGTTACCTTTGGATACATGTACTATCTGATTTACATGTTGTTTCACTGTATTAACCCCAATTCCTTGAATCCAATGGATATTTCTAAGAGTGAATAACTTTCCGTTAAATTCTAATGTAATAGAACAGAACATTCCTTTGTCATCTTTGTAAATATCAATAACTTTGGGAAGTGGTAGAGTTTTACTCCATAAGATAGCTACTCCCCTTTTCTTTTGGGAATGATGTGAACTAGATCAAACAGTATAACATCTAGTATTGAGTTTATCTATATCTTCTTCTAGTAAATGTGTTTCTTGTAAGAATACTACATGGGATTTATGTAGTTTCAAGTATTTAAGTAAACTTCCCTTCTTACAGTCATTATTTAGACTGTTAATATTGATAACTAAACATTTCAGAAGAAACATTTTGATTAAATAAAATGTTTATATAAAACCTGACCATTAAATTGCTTTGTATAAAAGAACAAAATAACAATCCATCAAAACTTGCATATATACTAATGAATACTAAGTCATTTATAGTCCATGAAGTGTTGTAACTAGACCTTGGATATGCAGTGAACACCAAGAGAAAACTTTAATGATACAAAAACATTAGAACCAAAACTTTATAACTTCCTAAACATTTCTTGGAGTTACAAACTCCCAATCTGAGCAGGATTGCTACTCAAATCACCCACCCACCAAACAGCAGCAGTTATCCAAACTCTACCACTTAATTATATATTGTTTGTCATGTAATAATGTCAGAAACCATGAATTCAGGATTTATATTAAATGAAACAAAACCAACTTGGAACCAAATAAACAAATACTAAGAAAAAAGCACCTGGAGAACAGCAATCAGTCCATGTTCTATTATGAAAGTAGAATATCCACAAATTTGTAACAGCAAACCAGTCCACACTTTATTGTAAAAGTAGATAATCCACAAAGTTGTTGACCTAGCTTTCGTCTCCACAAAAGGACTTCATCAGAACAGTTAAAAACTTACATATATTCCTTTTTATGTGTATCCACCCAGTGCACCAATTAATTTCCCTCCAAATTATTTAAAGCAACATGACCATATTCTCTCAAGCCTTACTAAAACTACATTCAACATATTATTTATATAAATAAAATATTTTTAAAATACTTTGAATATTTTGTTTTTATATAAATATAAAATTCACAATACTATTATCATTTCGTTTGACACATGCATATAAAAATTATAATTCTACAATAATAAATATGACACCCCAAATAGACATACTAACCTAAACTAATCCATTGTTAGCTTAGCCATCTACCTTCCTAGTATATTTTTTAACTTCAATATAGGGGCAATGCTAACACTATCATTAATTCCCGGATAGTTTTGGGCATCCAGCCTAAGTTGCCATTTGAGTTCACATATATCTAAATGGACATCTAATACCTTACCCTGGATATCATTTTTCATTTGTTGAATTACACAAAATTTAAAATAATGCTCTGGATAATCAGCAATATGTCTGGCAAGGGCATTGGTAGATTTGACATGTCTGATATCCAAAACATGTTCGTTAATTCTTTCCTTAAAGTGTCTGGAAGTTTTTCCCACATATAATGCAGAATATGCCTCACATTTGGCTAAATACACCACATTTTGCGTGTAACAATTATCATGCCCCATTAAGAAGATAAAATAATTGTTCACTTTGATGTTTTTACTCATCTCCATAATGTGTTTGCATGTGCTGCATCTCTCACATTTAAAGTTACCCATCATTTGCCAAGCATTAGATGGCTGTTGATGGGACCCCTTCTCCAAGATCTCTTTGAAGGATTTATCCTTCCAAAACACAAACCTAGGGACACCACCCATCTTACTTTCTACATTCTTGTCTAACTTTAAGATGGCCCAGTTTTTCTTTACTATCCACTTGAACCAGTCTGAATCCTGGTTGTAAATAGTGACGAATAATAAACCTTCACCTTTATTTTTAAGTTCTACTTTATCAATATTAACTTCCAATTGATTAGAAACTTGCCCAGCAACCTCTATCAGGATCACCTTATACATACCATTATTCCTTTTCCGAATGATTTCTTCCCTAACATCCATACATAGGATCTTTGGATATCCCCTTCTTTTAAACATAGTAATCATAAATTCCAATTCTGTAAGGAACTCCTGGTCATTACTGACCATCCTGGCCACCATCACCATCTGACCCTTAATAATGGACCTTTTCTGATGGTGAGGGTGCCAGCTGTTGTAATCCAAATATGAATTGGAAAAGGTGATTTTTCTATAGATGCTGGATTTCAAACATTTCAATTCCCTATCTATTGTCAATTTGATATCTAAATATGTTATAATTTCTGCACTGTACTGATAAGTACATTTTAAAAAGTCCACTGTACTATTGATGTAATTTAAAAATGTCTTCAACTGCTCACAATTTCCTTCCCAGACGATGAAAATGTCGTTCAGGAAATGCATGTATTGTTTAATGTACTTGTTATGGGTACTTTGAAATACATATTCCTGTTCCCAAAAGGACATTATATAATTGGCATAAATGGGGGCACAAGCGGCCACCATCACTACACCAGTAACTTGTTTATAGAAATGCCCTTCAAAATACAATAAGTTATTGTATAATACTGCTTCCATCATCCAGACACTTTAGGGAAAGAATTAACGAACATGTTTTGGACATCAGGCATCTCAAATCCACCAATGCCCTTGCCACACATATTGCTGACTATCCAGAGTATTATTTTAAATTTTGTGTAATTCAACAAATGAAAAATTATATTCAGGGTAAGGTATTAGATGTCCATTTAGATATATGTGAACTCAAATGGCAACTTAGGCTGGATGCCCAAAACTATCCGGGAATTAATGATAGTGTTAGCATTGCCCCTATACTGAAGTTAAAAAATAAACTGGGAAGGTAGGTGGCTAAGCTAAGCGGATTAGTTTAGGTTAGTATGTCTATTTGGGGGGGGTCATATTTATTATTTTAGAATTATAATTTTTATATGCATGTGTCAAATTAAATGATAATAGTATAATGAATTTTATATTTATATAAAAACAAAATATTCAGAGTATTTTATCAATAATTTTATTTATATAAATAATATGTTGAATGTAGTTTTAGTAAGTTTTGAGAGAATATGGTCATGTTACTTTAAATAATTTGGAAGGAAATTAATTGGTGTACTGCGTGGATACACATAAAAAGGAATATATGTGAGTTTTTAACTGTTCTGATGAAGTCCTGTTATGGGGTCGAAACCTAGGTCAACAACTTTGTGGAATATCTACTTTTACAATAAAGCATGGGCTATGCCGCAGTGGTACGGTGGTAGCGTTGTTACCTTACAGCAAGAGGTTCTCCCGTTCGATTCTCGGCTTGGCTTGGGAGTGCCTTCTGTGTGGAGTCTGCATGTCCTCCCTGCGGTTGGGTAGGGTTCGAAAGACATGTGTGCATAAATAGGCGTGCCTTCGTTGAAGGTTGGGGGTCGAGCTGGCACCTCGGCGTTTCGTAAAAATCTACTGCCAATCATTAGCGGACCAGAGTTCCGCTGTGGTGAACCCTTACCGAGAAAAAGTCGAAAGACAAGCAACAACAACAGTAAAGCATGGACTGGTTTGCTGTTACAAATTTGTGGATATTCTACTTTCATAATAGAACATGGACTGATTGCTGTTCTCCAGGTGCTTTTTTTCTTAGTATTTGTCTTAAATGAATTTTGCAGTCAAAACGTAGATCAGCAAATGTAACAACAACATTTTTGTTATATATTTAAATAAACATTTCAACAATCCAAGTAGTGTTACCAGAAAAAAAAATTAATATAATTTAAAATCACATATTCAGATATGAGCAGAGACAATTTAATTAAAGCTAAAAAACACTAATGTACACTAGAGTAAATCATAAGCAAAATATAATTTGACAACCCAGTCATAAGAGAGGGTAATGAACTATACTGTGTCTAAGTGATTAGAAATTATATCTACCCATAAAATACTAAAAGTAATATTATAAGCATATCTAAAGACATGACTGTCTAAAAAGGAAACAATTTTTCTAAGGCTGGTACCAAATATACCTTAGTCTTGTCATTTTGGCACAGTCCAATGGGTGACTGAAAATAACACACAACTTTAGAAAATGGTATTAACATATGTTGTGCTACATATCCCTCCTTTAGAGTCCTAGTATGGCATATCTAAGGTAGTAATAATTAAAAAATTGTATAGAATCTTGTATCATAATAATAACTAATCTCAAGTAATATGTTTAAAAGTACAGGAAAATATTATAGAGCATTAAAGTCTAACAAATCTATAAGTTAACTTATAAGTTCAAGAAATATTATTACAGCTAATCCTCACATTTTCAAACAAAGAGAACAAAAAGAAATATTTAAAGCTATAATCATCTGAGCATTAAGGATGTACTCTTGAATGAGAAAGTCGAGATCATCAGTAGACTTCACAAAAAAACATAAAGACATCACAGCAGATCAGAGTTAATAGTCTGATAAAACCAAGCCAACAGTCACTACATATATAAGCCAGATAGCCATATCCTCATGATAGCAAGTTAAGCACAGAGCATCAGATTCCTTCTGTGAGTTTAATTATTCCAAATAAAAGCATATATGAAGCTGCACATTTATTTAAACATTCAGTTGCCAGCAGATATTATGTAATAAAACTGCATCAGGAAAGCATAAGCATGTTATACCTACAGTTGGTAATGACAAATAAACTCAGTTCCTTTGTCCTTTCAGTACTATTGTGAATATCTATGTATGGTACCAAGATCTTTTTCAGATGCAACAGTTTACTACAACCAACATATTTCGATAGATAATAATCATATTTTTAAAGCTAGAAAACAAAGTGTTAATCAATATATGTTGCAACAGTGATGCCTAATCTGGGTCCTTAAGTAATTAGCTTAACTAGCTATAGTCAATAGTATGTCATAAATGGATTAGCTATAAACTGGATTTACATGAGAATTTGCACTGCAGCAAACTAAATCATGAATTAGGGTCGTTAATAGAAGTAGAAGAAGCAGCTAAATGCTTACTTATTCTATTTTCCCCTTATATTTCCCTTTCTGGTTTTCACATCTCTAATCAGGGTAATTAACACGGACAGAAGCATTATTGCAATGCTTTCTGATAATATCTCATACAAATAAGCCAACTGTTATCAAAAAGACATATAAGACAGGCATACATATTTTATAAAGAACAATCTTTGTTCATTTGAAGATAATGTGTTGCTAGATCATCATTTCAGCAATCTGTTCAGATGACTCGGTATGAGATTAAAGTTCATGACATGCTTCCTATAGGGTTCATGACTGCACAGATTTGTGAAGAGCTCCTTCTGGATTCAAGGTAGCTCACAACTGACTTCTTTGAGTTTTCAAGTGAGAAAAATAGACTAAAAACTAATTTAAGCAGGAAAAGGTTATGCCACTCACATACATGAACAAGGAAAAGCTCATGCCTGTTACTGCAATAGGAGACACAGCAACCCAAATAAGCAAACACATTTCAAATAAAAAAATATATACAAAAAAGCACTCAAGTGAATAGAGATCTAAGCCCGGCCAAAGTAAGAGTCAGCACCACAAATGCCACAATAAAACCCTCAAATGCCACTCTCTTGAAAAAAAAAACATCAAAAGGCACTGGGCATAAAGGCAGCTTGTCAGTTTCTTGAAGCATAAATATGCACAAGAAAATGGCTTACTGCTTCAATAGAAGAACATTTGTAATCAGTAACTCAAAAACTGCATCCTGGAAGCCACAGTCCTTATCCAGCATACATTTCCACTACATCAACAGACAATCTGACACCCCACCTAAATATATACATAAGAAATAATGTCACATAAGGTTTCATAAGGGTGTATGCTCCCAGAGTAGTTGACTAGTAAGCTGCATTTCCTCACATATCAATATTTTACAATAGTAAAGTCTTACTCAATAAATAAAAAAAAAGACAACTAATAAATGAATGATTCTAAGTGGCATATAAATCTCAATAAAACATTTGTAATTAAGGACAGAAAGAAAAAAATAGGAAGTACCCAAATGAATTAGAGAGTTCCTTCATACCACCGATGAAAGTAATAAGACAAGTCACTTATTTTTCAACTTCTTTTTTTATCAGATAATTTCCAGAAATTATTTTCTGCAGCTCTTTTCAGTGAAGCACTAGCCCATTCCATGTATTCCATTTTATCTATTATTTTTTAGATGTAATATATGTCACAGCAGATTCTAGGTCATCAAAAGTCTTAGGACCATCAGCCAAAAAAAGTTTCAGTCTGGCAGGTAACAGAAGGTGGGATTTTATTTGTTTTGTTTAAGTTCTCTAATCAGAGTTAAAAATAATTTCCTTTTCGAGATAACAGCAGGTGAATAGTCATTGTCAAAACAAATAATGCTGTCATTAATTTTAATGGGTGACTTGGACCATGCAGTTTTAAGCACTAATTATTTGCCCTGAGTAGAAAGAAATTTTACTATTAGAGATTTAGTGGTGGTACTACTATTAGTTGAAGAAGGAGATAAGGATCCGTGTGCTCTTTCAATGCCATAAGAGAGGGCTTCAGGAAGATCTAATACTTTAGGCAGCCAAGTAGTTAAAAAACTAACCATACTGTTACCTTCAATATTGTGAGGAAGTCCAAAATTCTTATATTATTCCTGCGTAATCTGTTTTGTAAATTATCAACTTTAAGCTGAAGTAAAGAGTTCTGCTTTAATAGTAGTCCAATATTATTCTCTCCTTCAGTCTTCTATCAATGCCATTTAGTGCTTGTTCATTTCCTGTGATCTGAGATTTCTGTTGTTGCAAGTCTTCATGTATCAACTCCATTTGCTTTGAGCACTTCTCCTTAAAATTGCCTAATTTTGTATCCATTCTGTCTATTTTCATAGACAGCACCTGAATATTTGTTAGAAGAGATTGTAGTTCCTTTTTAAGTGCAGAATCCTGAGAATTTGCCTTAGAAAAGCTCATCTTTAGCCAGTGTGATGAGAAGAAAAACTAGTCAGAATTCTTTTTGACAGGAAAATCTCAAAATTTGGAAAACGTATTTTAATTCAATCCTATAAGATACTTAAAAGTATCATATACTGTATAAAAAGGCTTATTAGGATTGTTTAAAATTACTAAATCCTGTCATAAATCTCTAAAGTGACAGATGTGAAGAAAACTGCTGTTAACTAAAGCACATCTTGACCACGCCCTCGGCTTTGAACTCTTGGCTGTTTGATATTTAAACAAGGAAGTAATGTCAGTTTTGTTGTTCTGATGAAGTTCCTGCTATAAGGGGAATACAAGTGCTTAACCTTTACAATAAACTACTTCTTTTGCACAGGTCAACATTTCTTCTTATTTTTTTTTTATCAATAGGAATGACTGCAAGAAGGGATGTAGAAAACAAACAAGACTGAGTAAAATGCTACTGCAGAAAGTTAGCAAAAAAAAAAAAAAAACAAGATACCGGGAGCAACTAACTAGAGAGGAAAGGTACTAGAGTGGGATGAGGCCAAGAAGTGTGGACAGCAAGTTAGAGACAACCTTCCCTTGTAGGAACTGATAACAAAGTATAAGCAAAAAGAAAGGGATGGGGGGAGTCCTAAGTGAAAGACTACCTCTGGTAGAGTTTTGTCTCAAGCATAACTTGCTGTTAAAAGATGGATAATTAGTAAGGCATTTAAAATATTGAATCAATTGGGGCAGTTTATAAAAGACTGGGAAGAGAGAATAGAAAGGAAATATACAAAAGAGAAATGAGAAGGCATCCATAGGGCTCCCATGTATGCACAAAAGTCAAGAAGGTTTAGGATTTCTGTTTGGAAGTACTTGCATATGTATTTGTATACCCCAAGCAGACATCAGATAAATTTTCCTCAGGTAGAGAGCAAATGCTGGTTGTGTGGTGGCACAGAGGTAATTTGGAACATGCTTTTTGAGAATGTAATGCAATCACAGATTTAAAAAAAAATTGCACTGTCAGAAATGTTGGGGGAACACATTATTGTAACCAATGAAATTATTTTTTAAGCTGGTACATAGAATCTCATTTGCCCTAACATGGTAAGGCCTTACTATGTTTAATACTACTGGCCATCAAAAAAAAAAAAAAACAATTAGAAAATGGAAATCATAATCTAAGCCAACTGTAATTGAAGTACTGAATATTGTAAAGGAGATAAAACAACTGGAGGTGGGATTTTTAGAAAAGGGAAGGAGCAAACTACATAGAATGAAACAGATTTTGTGGGAACAATATATGCAGAATAACATTCAGGAGCAGGAGGAGTGAAGTTTAAAGGAAGGCAAGAACTGAATGATTTATTCAATGTTGGCATGCACAACAATTGCTAAAAAAATACATGTATAATGCATGAAAATAAAAATGTTTGCTATGGTTTGCATTGTTTTGTGTTATTCTACTTCCACCTATATCATCATCTACAATGTAAGAATTTAATGATAGTATTTAAAAAACAAAATAAAATGCAAAAATAACACACTTTTTGCATTAAAACTATATACTTTGGTGCTGCATATGGTAAGGAGGCTATATCCAGCTGCAAAGGTTTATTACATACACTTGCTTCAGAAAGTGGTCAATGTACTTTAATTTAGGTAATGAGTCCTTATGAGTTTAGTCTTTCATGATATCACAGAAGGCATTTTCAGCTCTGAAAAAATGCGTCCATCCTTATAAACAAAATAAAATGCAAAAGCAACACAGTCTTTGCATCAAAAGCTATACACTTTGGTGTTGTATATGTTGAGGTGGTTATATCCAATTCCAAAAGTTTGTTACTGGTACTTGCCTTAGAACATGACCAATAAATACACTTTATGTGGCATGAATGTTTAAATCTACTAGGTGCATATGAAGTGAGCTTTAAACTGTAACAAGATAGCAGCCATTCTCAGTCTGTTTTGTGGTAGCCATCTTATTTGGCATGTCTGACACTTACATCTTTAATTTGAACCGCATGCCAAAACAGCTTGAGTTGTAAAGGAGATCAAGTAACACAAGGAAGGAGAAAGTACAGTTGTGTATGTAAACTTAACACAACAGTAGATGTTCAAATGTTCACTACTGCAGTAGCCTTAGCTCTATGGGTTACATCTTACCAAGGATATAAGACACGGACAGCTTTCAAAGCTTTGGGGGCACCTTCCACATGCTCAAACGATTAGGTATTTCAAGCTGGGATTCCTAAAAAGAAAGGTTTAACCTCTAAGCCCTTCAGAGCTTTCATGCCAACTGAGGGAGGGCAGCTGAGTCCTAAGAGGACATAAGTAGCAGTAAATTTAAATAGACATATATACACACCCTGGCATAATCAAAATAAAGAGGGAGGGAAACCATGGCTACTGCAACAGTGATCATTTGAACATCCACTGGTATGGTAAGTTTAACAATGCACAACTATACTGTGCTCATCATATTCATCACTGCTGCAGTAGCCTTGGCTATATTGGTAGATTACCTTGTCTAACTCACATGTGATGTGGAAGGGAAGAGTCCTGGAGCCCATGTAGAACGTTCCTAGCAAAAACTTGATGTGGACATAGAGAAGCAATCAAGCTTGTACTGCTTTGTAAAAGTATGAACAGAAGTCCAGGTAGTAGCTTCTAGAATACTTCTGGAATCCAATCCTTTTCAAAAAGTCAACAATGAAGCCAAGCCCCTGGTAGAGTGGTCATTGACCCTGCCTGGAATACTTTTGTTATGGTGAATATAACAAAAGGTAATAGCCTTAGACAACCATTTGGAAATAGTCTGTTTTAACATAGGTTGTCCCTTCTTACCTTCACAATAAATTAACAACTGATCCAAAGGTCTGACTTACTTAGTTCTGTTAAGATAGTTCCTGAGTTGTCTGTGGACATCCAAGGTATGGAGTTTCCCTTCTCCCTCAATTTTATGTTTAGGAAAGAAAAGATAGATAGTTTGGCTTAAAGTAAACGCAGATACTGCTTTAGGAATAAAATAAAGATTAGTTCACAAAGAAATTCTGCCTATATGGAAAATGAGGTAAGGCTGACTCACCATAGGAGTTTGCAACTCAGATACTCTTCTTGCAGAGGTCAGAGCAATCAGTAAAACTGTTTTCCATGTTAAGAACCTCAAGTCAGCCAGGTTAGTTGGTTCAAATGGAGCAAGTGTTAGCTTCCCTAACAGAAAATTAAGATCCCAGTTTTCTTGGAAGTCTCTCATGCAAAACCCATTTCAAGAATATTTTCACGTGAGACTGCATTGAAAGAGGGGGATCCATGGGTAGACATGCTGAAACGGCTGATAAATGAATGTTGATAAAGGAATAAGACAGGTCATATGATAGTAACTCACACAACTATTGTAGAACCAGAGAACAGCTATGCCTGAATGGGTGCTGGTTATGTCATTGGCACCAACTAGAAAACTTTTTCCATTTGATATTATATGATTTTCTAGTAGCAGGCTTTTTTGCCTCTATTAGTACCTGCTACACATCCTCAATAAGCAAGTGCTTAAAAGTAATTAAGACCCTATCATCCAGGCAGGTAACTGAAGTTGATTGGTGTCAAGCTGTATCAAACACCCCTTTCCCTGTGTGAATAGATCTATTCTGTGAGGAGGTTTGTGGTAATTGCCCATGCTATTTCTAAAATAAAGGAGAACTACAGCTTCTTGGGCCAGAAGGGAGTCACCACAATGATCTTGAGGGATTACCTCTGAATCTTCAGAAATACCATGGATATTAGTGGAAAGGGTAGAAAAGCACACAGGAGCACTCCTGTCCTAAGAAAAGAAAAGACATCTGTCTTCCAGACCATCTTGCATGGAATCCTGGAACAGAAACTTGCCGGTTGATTGTTCAGAGAAGAGGCAAAAAGGTATACTTGAAGAACTCCCCACAGATGGATCAAATCTTGGAAGACCCTCTGATCGAATTTCCATTCGTGAGTGTCTGCCCTGCTCTTGCTCAGCTTGTCTGCCAAACAGTTTTGCTCTCATGGAATGTAGGATGCCTGCAGAGTGATACTGTTCTGTGAAGCCATATCCCAAGCTGGCATGGCTAGTCTGCAATGGGGTTACAAACTGGTTCCCCTTGCTTGTTGATTTACCATGTGACTGTGGTATTGTCTGTAACCACTTCCAGAGGTCCCAGGGACCAGAGATGGTTCTGATAGTTGACAGCCTTAATCAGTGCAAGCATCTCCTTAATATTTATGTGCTTGCATCTGTCTTTAGTATCCCACACCCCTGCACTTTTAATCTCCCTGAAAATGCTCCCCAAGCAAAGTTCAAAGATTCTGTAGTGACTAACTTCTTTGAGGCATAGAGGGAGAAAGGATGACCTGAATTTAAGGATGTCTGTTATCTCCACCAAAAGATTTATCTTCTAACAAACTCCAGCACTGGGATTTAAAAAGACAAAGGATGTTGATGCTTGGACTAAAGAGATTTCAGATACTACTGTATCTTTCTCATGTAGAGTCTTGTCAGGGGTATCATGAGAACCATATATGCCATGAGAATCAAAATCTTGAGCTATTCCTTCTTAGTGACTGAAGTCTGAGTGGAAAACCTTAGAAATAGATCTAGATAAAAATCTATTTTTTTTCCTGTGGAAGAAAAACTGTTTGAATTGAGGTGTCTAGCTGACACCCCAGAAATATAATCATGTGTGAAGAAGTCAAGAAAGACTTTTGAGTGCTGTCTTGGAATCCCAGCTTGTGTAGGAGATCCCTCATCCATGACAAATATTCCAGGCACTTTGAAAAAAACTCTGCAAAGATAAGCAAGTCATCTAAATATGGACAAATGTGAATACCCTCTAGCCTGCAATGAGCTATAACTGCAGCTAGACACTTTGTGAACAGTCTTGGTGCAGTGGATAGTCCAAAGGTTAAGGCACAAAACTGATAATGTGATCCAGATGTATAAAACCTTAAGAAACATCTGAAGTCTTGATGAATAAGGATGGGATGTTAAACATTTTATATGACTAGTGTTTCCAGGAAACTTGAAAGAGGAAGAAAATATAATTTTCAGTTTGGAAACTATCACAAAAAAACTTTAGGAAAGAAAGATCCAGAGCTGGTCTCCAAACATTTTCTTTCTTTGGCACTAGGAATATCCTTTAATAAAAACCCTTCCCTATCAGGAAAGGAGGAACTGGTTCTATCACTCTTTGGTTCAACATGTGATGAAGAACCAGTAGAAACAAAAGAGTCTTATCTTCAGGAAGAGGAATGACCCCATGGAAAGGAGGAATTAACTCCCACTGCTATCTGTCAACCGAATGAATGATTTCCAGACTACATTTGTCTGAAACTATCTGTTGCCAGTGAGAAAAATGGAGAATCAGAATTTCTAAAAGAAAAAAAGGGGCCAGTGTGGGAGGGGATGACAAGGTCTCTTAAACAGTCATTCAGACTTGTTGCACTGTTCTTGGTTTTGGGAGGTTAGAGATTTCTTTTTGGAACCCTCTTGAAATTTCTTCTTAAACCTCTGTTTACGTGTATTTTGATGAGATTATTTATTCTGTTTCTTGCCAAAACTGGATGTGGAGATAGAAAATCCCTTGGAAAATTTGGAAAAAAGGTGTTGAAAAATCTTAGGTTATCCCTGGATTAGCCTGCCCCTTTCATCACACTTTTTGATCACCTCTGCAGCAGAGGAGCCAAACATCAAATCTAGGTGAGGCAGGTTCTGAGAATGCAGCCATGCAAACCTCCTCCAAACAGTACCAGTGGTGATAGTCCTGGAGGAAGTATCAAATGAGTCATGGACACACTGTAAAACATGAGAAGTTGACTGTGCAATAGAAGAAACTAAGTTATTTAAAGCAGATTTTTCCTCACAAGGCAAAATTGCAAATAAAACATTCCTCATACTTTCACAATTTGTCAGAACACACTTTAACATATGAACGTGACAATTTAAAATTCTGAAAATCAAAGATGCAGAAATGCATACTTTTCCTCATACCTATCAATAATTTTCCCATCCTTATCAGAGAGAGCAGGACTGGAATTAACTAAGTGCTTAGCAGCAGTGGAATCAACTAAGGCTATAGCTGCTGGGTCAGGTTTGGGAATAGTGTATAAAAATTTAACAGACTGAGGAACTTTACATATCCTATCTGCCTTTTTAGGGGTACCTGGCTGACTATCAGAAAAATTGCATGCATTAACACACACATTATGTAAAGCAGACAAAACAGGAGAAATAGGCGTATTCTGGAAAATCCTTCTGTAACAACTCAGTATTTTCTGAGGGACTGAGAAACCTCAGTGTACTCCCACTAAAAACACTGGCACATTCTATCATTAGTCTCAGAGAAAAAGAAAGCCCCACAGTGAGAATCAGAAACTGAGCTCTCCTCTGAGTCTGAATCAGAAATCCGAGGAGAAAGAATGCATCCATCTCTGCATCTTCCTGTTCAGATTCAGAATCTTGATTCTCTTCAAGAAAAGAGGAATCCTTCTTTCGTTCACCAGAAACTGCTTTACGAGAAGGATCAATAGCCTGAATTAAACCCTAAGCCAGACCCAATAAACTAGTCCCATCCAAAGAAAAATCAGGAGGAGTAGGTATATGCTTGATTTGCTGTTTCTTTTTGCCAGGAAAAAGGGGACCAAACATGTTATTAATGGCATCAGCAGCTTTCCAGGGATGGGCGCAGCATTCTGATACAACAGGAAGACCTTCCCTGTTCCCTCATTACCGAACAACAAGAGTGTTTTTCCCTTGCTCACTTAGGGGACCCCAATAGCCACATACGACATAACCCCCCAGTCAATAGTTGCTGTGGGGGTTACACCAAAGGGATCAATGGTAAAAGATGAGTAGTCTGAGGTATAACAAATGGCCACAGCAGAGTCACCCACCTGCGGCTAAGGCAAATTGCTAGCCTGATGTGGTAGCAAAGCCTGTTTGCTTATTTGAATTTTTTTTTGCAGATGGAAGAAGGACCAACCATAGGACCAGACTGTTCCATGGTCAAGAAGAAAATGGTGTCTCTTTCCAGGTGAAGACAAGCAACAATTGTCAGAAAACACTATCAGTTCACAAAAGTTACTTTTTAACAGAAAAACACAGTAAAAAGCACTTTAAAGTTTTGAGTTGATTCCAGGGCCACAAAAGTAAAACAAGCACAATTTCTCCACAGAACAAAATTTTTCAATTACTTTATGCCACTTTTATACTCACAGAAAAAACAAACCATTATGTTGCAGTCTTAAGACAGTCTGTTAAAACATAATACTCATAGCTTAATAATGTGACTTTAGCAAAAAGTAATAAAACATCAAGAAAATTAATAAAATGGTAGTTATTTTTCCCCAAAGGGAACTTATCTGTAATGCATAGCAAAGCACAAGCTGGCCATTGATCCTCAGAAGCCTGAGGGGAACATACTCTTCAGCAGCTTTAAAGCTGTAAAGGGCTTCCCTCCAAAACTTTTCTTTTAGTCAGTTCACCTCAAGCTGCCTGTTATATCCCTGGCAGGATATAACCCATATAGCTATGGATACTGCAGCAGTGAACAATATGATGACCATCCTCAGTTTTCTCCTGCTGAAAGCACTGGCATATTCTGGAATTACTCGCAGAGAAAGAGAAACCCCCACAAGGAGACTCGGGTATTGTGCTTTCCTCTGAAATCTGAGGAGAAAACCTTGCATCTGTCCCTTCATCTTCCTGTTCAGAATATTGAATCTCTTCAGGAAGACATCCCTCTTTTTCCTGAAACCACCTTATAAGAAGAATCAATAGCCTGAATTAGACCCTGAGCCAATTATATTAAACTATTCCTGTCTACAGAAATTTGAGGAGGAGTAGATACATGTTTAGTTTTCTGCTTCATTTTGACAGGAAAATGGTGCCAACAGTGTAGACAATGACATTGGCATCTTCCACAGGGATAGGCACAACATTCTGACTAAACAGGGAAGCTTTCTCTGTTCCCTCTCCCAGTACTGACAAGAGTGCTCTCCCTTGCCCACTGCGGAAGACCCAAAAACCGTAGATGATGTGGCTAACTCCTGGTTCACAGTGGCTGTAGGTGCTACACCAGAAAGATCCACGGTAAAAGATGAGCGGTCTGAGGATCCAGCTTTGGTAACAGTAGAGTCACCCAAATGTGGCTGAGGCAACTTGCTAGGCTGCTGTGGTGGCAAAGGCTCTTTGCTTAACTTTTTCTTTTTGTACCTGGAAGAAGGTGTGACCATGATCAAGCTGATAATGATGCCTCTTTCCAAGAGAAAACAAGCACTATAAGCCAGTAAGCCAGTAACATTTTAAAGTTATTTAAAGTTATTAAAAATAACTTTTCCCTCAAAAATACAGTAAAGGGCACTTTAATACCCTTTAGCACCCCAAAAAAGTAACATAAACACAATTTATCCACAAACTTTTCTACCACTTCAAACAGCTTTTAAACTGATAGGAAAGAAATGTGTCCCTGTTTTAAAGTACAGTTAAATCGTGTGGCAGTCCATTAAAACACAAGCTCCTAGGATACAAATAACTTTCCTAAGCAGAGAAGTACATTTTATCAATATTTTTTTTAACACGGAAGGTTTTTCCCTAAAAGGAACTTATCTGTCCAGCAAAGGAACAGCACAAGCCAACCGTCAATCCTCAAAAGCCTGTAGAGCAGCTCTATCTTCAGCAGAAGGAAAGCTTTGAAGGGCCTGGCCCTCAAACCTGTGTTTTTAGGCAGTTCTAGTTAAGCTATGTGGAAGGTGCCCCAAAGCTTTGGAACCTGACCAGCTGTATATCCTTGGCAGTCTAGAACCCATATTATTAAGCTTACTGCAGCAGTGATCAATATAATGAATATCTCTAATTTTTCAACAATAATTAATATATTACTGATAACATGATAATATGGCAACCCAAAGTTCTTTTAACAAAAAGCTCTAAGAAATATATAATTTCATTAACTGCATAAATAAAATAAAGATACTGCTACCTAGAGCATAGTCTAATGCTACACTATTTATTGTACATGTGGAGGTTCACTGTCTGCTAAACATAATGCATATTGAACATGTTTTACATAACTTGTGTATGTCACTGCTGTCAGTACACTGTGTAGTATGTCTTCCTTTATGGAATCATCTAAACATTTCTATAAGCATGCATCAGCTTCACATGGGTATTGAAGCAGTACATTAAACATAACTGTGAGTGATATCTCCCTGTTCCCTACTCCTGTAACTGCATTTTACCAACTTCATAAAGCCTGTCAT
The DNA here is from genome assembly GCF_019279795.1 of Protopterus annectens. Lineage (NCBI taxonomy): Eukaryota > Metazoa > Chordata > Ceratodontiformes > Protopteridae > Protopterus > Protopterus annectens. The sequence continues at coordinate 265,286,939 of NC_056733.1, forward strand.
AATTTTATATGATACGGGGTATGTGAGTGCATTGTTACATTTTCATGATTCACTGAATTGCTAGAAAGGATGTAGCACTACTGACTTGCTGTTACACATTGCTTTACATGGTACACTGTTCATATGATACACACATTTTCATACTGCTCAGATTGCTGTATACTAATAGATAACAGCCATATGTATATCAAAGCATGACCATACCACATGGTACTCTAACCACCTGTGATATTATAGACATACCTGCAAACTCCAGAATTCTACAACTCTGCTATTCTCTCACTCTGGCGTTAAGTCCTAAAATCCTGCATCATATGCATATTTCTTTGCAAGCCTTTTTTTTCTTTTCAGATCTATAGAGGTTACATGAGTTGGGTCATCTTTTGTGGGTGTCTATCTCCCCTACATCCTTTTCCTGCAAGCAAAGTTATTCAGTGTCACTCAGGTGATTAACTCCATCTCTCTTGGGGATCACCTGGTTGTAGCATGAAGAGAGTGAGTCTGGGAGTAATCAGTGGCACTCATATAGGATAGCTTAAAACAGCGTTAGGAGGCCCTATGCCTATGTGCTAGCATCATTCGAAAGGTGACCATGAGCTATTAGGCATGGGCCTCTCTTTAGATATGTCCATGCCCCACCTCCTAAAGTGATAATACCTACGTCCATTTATCTAGTCCAGTTCTAGTTCATGGTTCTCGTCTTGATCAAGGTCTAGAGCCACAATGACCACCTGCCTCAGTTCAACACACTGTCATTATCCCTCCCATCAGACAGAGGTGAGCAAGCGTAGCTTTATAATTCTTTTCTCCTACCGCTCCTACATGTGTCTGGACTACATAAATGAACCCAATTCTGGTTCATTGGCAGGGCTTCATCTCTCTCTCTCTCTTCATCATTGCAGCTGACTTGCCCTACAAGACTTGCAGAATTTTTCACATATTGTTGCATCGCAAGTGTTTGTGAATATCTGCACTCTGTGTTACCAGTCCTTGACAAGCTACACATTTTGAATAAGGTAAGGCCCAGTAGTTAAGTACAACAATGGAAAGCTAAATATGGGGACCCATTGTTATAAAAGTCTATAATATCAGAGACAGTCACAGATATGGAATTGTTACCTACACAGAGAGGGAATGTAATTGCCTGATACTAAGATATGCCCCTGGGTTGTGCCACTTTTTAGGTCTCTGTGTTGTACATGTACATGACTATAGTATTCCTGCCATGTATTGCTCCTAAGAAACGCTTCAGCATGGAAGATACAAGCATATTCTGATACTGCCTACATGTGAGAGGCGTCCTTTGGAAATCATTAAATGCAGATGGCAATATTTCCACTGTAATGTTTGTTGTGGACTCATTTTGTGGGTACTGATGCATAGTTTTCTGCATATATGTGTTGTTTGTAGCTATGTAATGGTCTTGCCATAGAAATCTGTTTGCCATCAGTAACTGTCTGACAGTTTGCCACATACCACTACCGTATGCAAGTATTTGTATCTCAATGTGGTGCTGTAAAACAAGTGAATCACTATGATGTTCAAACAGAATATATGTTCTCATTCTCACAGGTATTTATATATATAGATATCGATATAGATATAGCTATAGATATAGATATAGATATAGATATAGATATAGATATAGATATAGATATAGATATGGATCCCTAATGTTTTGTAGATTAACAGTTGGTCGAACAGTAGGCAGTTGTTGCAAATGACAAGTAGCAAAAGTGAGTAGGTGAGTAATTTTGAATGGCAATATGACTGATTGTGAAGTATGTGTATGCTTTAATGTAGTGTGTGATAATTTAGTCAAATGTGGGTTTTTGATTAAGTAGAGTTTTATTTGAGTGATACTGATGTCAGAAGTAGAAAGCTGGATTGCTACAGGTTAGTGTGTTTTGGGATCTAATGCTGAAAGGCCTGGATATATCCAAACTTTTGGCATGGGAGTGATTAGAATGCATTTGTGAGTGTCAATAATTCAGTGTAGTATGTCTGATGATGTTTTTTGGGATGGGTTATGAGTTCCATGTTAGGGCTAAGGAAGAGGATGAAGTTTGCATTCTAAATGTGTTGCTCTGTGTGTGATGTGTGTCGTGTGTTGTGTCATACTGTATGTGATGTGTGTCTAGTGTAATTGTAGTGTCACAAAAAGGGGTTTCTAAGATAAGGTATGTGGTTGGGGTAAGGGGCAAGCTTAAGGTTAGGGTTAGCATGCAGTCATAAGGTGGTGCAGGGGGCAAATCCCCCTGCTCATCCTTGCTAATGCATGTTAACCCTAACCCTTCTTCTAACACTCATCATAATCCTATACCTTACATTAGAAAAACCCACTCACAACACTACTACTATTCTGACAAATTAAGTTTGAATCTAGTAGGAGGGTCTTGGTTTTGTTTTCAATGTTTTTATTATTCACTTATTTGGATTTAGAAAAGTAAGCATTGATCTTCTGTGTTTTGTTGCATCTGCATTTTGATTCTTTGTTGTAAACTACACCCCCCAACACACACACATATATACATATATAAAAATATCATAATCCGCCCATTTCCCAATTTCCTATAAGGGTTGGGGTGATGCAGCAACTGCTGTCTTCTCTCTTTCTCTCTCTCTATACATCTATAGATATATATATATATATATATATATATATATATATATATATACATATATATATATATATATATATATATATACATATATACACACACACACACACGCACACACACACACACACACACACACACACACACACGGTTCCCATTCAGAAGCCTGAAACATCATAAGCCTGAAAATCAAAATCCTGAAACCAAAAGCCTGAAAATTCAGAATCCTGAAAACTCAAAATCCTGAAAGCCCAAAATCCTGAAAGACCAAAATCCTGAAACTCAAAATCCTGAAAACACAAATAATGCTAATATGTCACTATAAAGACACTAATATCTACCAACTGACCCTGACCCTAACCCTAACCCTAAGGTCCGTCACTATCGCACACTCACCTGACCTAAACCTAACTCACTTAAACCGCCCCTAACCCCAATATTTGTCACTATTGCATACATGCCTAACCTGCGCCCTAACCCTAACTCACTTAAACCGCCCCTAACCCTAAAATAAAACCAACCGCACACTTACCTGACCCCAACGCATGACCTAACACCACAGGGCTAACAATAGCAAAGCCACAATGACATCAGTATGTCTATTTTGTGTTTTCAGGATTTTGAGTTTCAGGATTTTGGTCTTTCAGGATTTTGGGCTTTCAGGATTTTGAGTTTTCAGGATTCTGAATTTTCAGGCTTTTGGTTTCAGGATTTTGATTTTCAGGCTTATGATGTTTCAGGCTTCTGAATGGGAACCACACACACACACACACACACACACACACACACACACACACACACACATACACACGCACACACACACACACACACACACACACACACACACACACACACACACACATGTACATATACATGTGTGTGTGTGTGTGTGTGTGTGTGTGTGTGGTGTGCGCGCGCATCGGAATTGAAGCACCTAAGTCTAACCTCACCTCATTTTAGTCTGGTCTGCAAAATAGGGAATCAAGGAATACCATTATTATGGTCATTTGGTTCCCATGTGACTTAGGATTCCTTTAAGCATTTCTCCTGCTAAATACTGCGAATACCCAGGATAGTTGAATGAAATGTTCTGGTTAAAGTATGAGGCTTAAATGGCTGGCAGGCAGAGCATGAAATAGCATATAGAAAAAAATTCTCCATTATATCAAGTATACCTAATTTTAAGGTACTAAACTGTTCATGAAAATTGACATCCTAATAAATTTAGCTACAAGGCAATAGAGAATCACTCAGCACATAATCAGTCACATTGCACTCAAATCCCATTACTATTGGCTAGAATGCCAACAATTTATTTCTTTTGCATACCCACTTAGTAACATATAATCCAACTTGCCAACTAGACAGAGCTCTAGCAGAACCATGTTACCCAACACACAAGGCTAAAATCTTAAACATTTTCAGTCTCAGAAAACCCAATCAATTTTCAAATTTGCCATGACAACATTGACTGATAATTCTTCGTCTTTATCCACTGAATATCTTAAGATCTACCTTATAAACAGAGAAGACAATAGCATTTTATCTTTATGTAATGAAATCTTAAGATCCAACGTATAAAATGGAGAGCTATATGCACCATAAAGCTCCATACAAAAATATAACCATGCATGTACGTTTCCCGGCAAATTAATTGTAGAAGCCCCATATCACAACTAACCAGTCAGCAACACTTCATTAGTCTCATGATTTCCACCAGCCTCTACCTATTCATCCTCCATACCAGGCTGACCCATCCTCCATCAACCACACACAACAGTCTTTCAGCACTCATACTATACCTTGCAAAAAGCATCAAACTTATGAGCGAATCAGTTCCAGTATTATTTAAAAAAGCTGTAAATTACAATATAGCCATTCCTCATTGGTAAAAAGCATCTAACCAAACTATAAAATAAGTATCAAGACCAGGGCGATTCAAAATTCAGACCTATGAAACATTCTAGCCATGACAAGCATGCTTCTTTTAAGAAAATGCCTTACAAATAGCTCCCATCAAACATCCGTCTTATACAACAAAGTAATGAAAAAAATATTTTAATATTCTTTTGTAAACAATTATTACTTTGTCTATGATCAAGTTTAGAAAATAATTGCATTCTTGTGCAGCTGATCTCAAATATTATGGACACGCAAAAATAAAAGTGAGTCATCATGCATAACTGTGTATGAATCCATACAAACCGCCACCATCATGCACATACTACAACAGACCCCTACCAAATCAAGTGCATTTGAGGGGTAAACTAGCAGCCCCCCCCAAACTCATTACAGATTAATGGTAGACCATTTCATAAAATTCCAGGTATTACACATTCATAAAATATGAGTAAGTCTTCATGAACAAATATGCTTAAATTCTCCTAAAAAATCCATCATCTTTCATACATCCATGGGGTAAACATGTTACTAGTGCACTGTGCCTCTCAGTACTTAAAAATGTAAGAAATTTTAAAAACTATGCAAGTGATGTACAAGATATAATACATTGTAGTACACTAAACTTGAACAAGTGGTTACATGAATACAGTCCAGTTTGTAGAGTAATAATAGTGAAAGGGTCCCTGGTTTAAGCATATCATCAATCCTAAACTGTTAAGGACTCTTAAAATTGCATTATCCCCCATTTAAAGAAGAAAGTCTAACCTAGAAAATTTTTCTAGAATTATACAAAATACCAGTCATCATCCATCACATTCAGTAAAAGCTACAGCAAGTGAGCCACTATCTTTTTTCAGCAGTTTGACCCTTATTACCAGCTACTTTGTTAACTTTCAAATTGCAGACATTTTCCTGTGCTTTTGTTGGATCTACAAACATCCTCATTTTATCAAGAAAAAAAAACTTGTATGACAGCAGGCTATGTCAGTTTATACCTTATGTTTTTGAGCTAATGCCCCCTCATGGCATCCAAAGGTTAAGGTTCTGTTTAATTATCTGCCCAGAAAGACTATGGTAAAAAAAAAGCCTTCTGATGTGTATTGTACACATTTTGCATTACCATGCAGACAAATCTGACACAATACTTGCATTAAAAAAAAACAATTCTCAGACTGAAACAGAAACATACTAGATCACCATACCATCATATCTGAGGCTGATGAGGTAGACTGATAAGTTTTCGCACTATGAATTGAATATAAACTTGTAGTAAAAAAAAAAAGAAAGAAAAGAAACGGTACAAGTTGCCATCATTTTATCCTTCATGTTCTCTACACACTTCAGTCCTTCAACTCTTTCTAGAACTCTTATAATTTAAAAGTTTTCTTTTAACATTATTTTCCAACTCAAACGATTTATGTCTTGGAATGGTCAATTCTGTATCAAACATCATAAAATATTTCTCACCACAACATTCCTTTGCTGCATTGAAAAGACAGCATGAAGCCCACTCTGTAGTGTAGTAGGCTAAAGCCCTAACTGCCCAGGATGCTCTGTGGTGTAGAAGGCTAAAGCCCTTATTACAGCCCAGGCAGCTCTGTGGTGTAGGGAGTTAAAGCCCTAACTACAGCTCAGGCTGCTCTTTAGCGTAGTGCGCTAAAGCTCTAACTACAGCCCAGGCTGCTTTGTGGTGTAGGGGGCTAAAGCCCTAACTACCACCCAGGCTGCTTTGTGGTGTAGGGGGCTAAAGCCCTAACTACAGCCAGGCTGCTCTGTGGTGTAGGGAGCTAAAGTCCTAACTACAGCCCAGGCTGCTCTGTGGTGTAGGGGGCTAAAGCCCTAACTACACCACAGGCTGCTCTGTGGTGTAAGGAGCTAAAACCTTAACTGCAGCCCAGGCTGCTCTGTGGTGTAGGGTGCTAAAGCCCTAACTACAGCCCAAGCTGCTCTGTGGTGTTCATAGGTTCATAGGTTCATAGGTTCATACTAGGCTATCTGCCCGAGGGCATTTACAAGCCTAGCCCATCGTTTTGTGGCTTACGCCACCCCTTAAGTATGGGGAACTATACCCATTATTTTGCTGTGCCTCTGTCGAGCAGTGACACTGAGGTAATCCCTGGGGTATATTTGCGATCTCCCATCCATTGGTCAAGATTTCTCTTGAACAAGGCCAGCGAGGTGCTCTGCCTCACATATACCGGGATTTTGTTCCACAGCATAGGGAGTCTTTGGGTGATGAATCTATCCCTCCAGCACGTCCTATTAATAGCCGTGTCGAGGTTTAAGTCTCCTGCCCTTGTGGCTCTGGTGGATCTAGATTTTTTGAGGTGAAGCATATTCATCAAATCTGGGTTTGACATGGCCTTGTATGTTAGGCAAAGGTCACCTCTGAGCAAGCGGTAAGCGACTGAATAGAGCTGGAGTTCTTTCAGTCGGGCAGCATAGGACAGATTTTCGAGACCCTTTATCCTTTTGGTGAGGAACTTTGTGGTCTCTCCAGCTGCTGCAAGTGTCGGGTCAGATACATTCCGAATTGGGCATTGTACTCAATCATTGGTCTGATGAGTGATGAGTAAAGGGAGACCATGACCTCCCTTGATCTAGATGAGAATCCCTTCATGATAAGGTGGGCAATGTAGAAGGTCTTCCTAACTACTTTAGCTACATGGCTGTCGAATGACAGACTACAATCAACCTGGGTCCCCAAGTCCCTGATAACTTCTTCTGTGCTCAGTGGATTGCCACCTATTTGGTAGCTAGGGGTAACCTTGTTTTTCCCGAAGGGTATGACTATGCATTTTTTGGCATTTAACTTTAGGCCATGGCTCTGGCACCAGTTATCCGCTTCTGTGAGACCCTTCTGAAGGATATCTGTGTCAGATGTGTTTTCTACTATGGCTCCCAGTTTGCAGTCATCTGCAAACTTTGTCAGCCATAACCCTCCTGTGTTTGCTTGTACTGGAAAAGTAGATGCTAAACAAGAGTGGGCCCAGGACTGAGCCCTGTGGGACCCCACTTGTGACAGGCTTTGAGTCTGACATGGCGCCAGCAACTCTGACCCTGTGGGTTCTGTCACTCAGCCAGTTTGCAACCCATCTTGTGATGTATGGGTTAACATTTAAGCTGCTGAGTTTTTCAATGATACCCGAGTGAGGTATTGTATCAAGGCCTTCGCCAGATCCAGGTAGGCTGTATGGACTGCCTTTCCTCATCAATGGCTTTGGTGACTGTTTCAAAAAGTCAACCAAGTTTAAAAGGCATGATCTGCCTTTGACAAAGCCAAACTGGGTTGGATCCAAGGTCTGCAAATTCCTATGTCTTTATTTATGAGGTCCATTATGATCCTCTCCATGGCTTTGCAGATAAGGCTTGTCAAGCTAATAGGCCGGTAATTTCCAGGGTCGGTGGAAGCACCGCCTTTGTGAAGTGGGACCACAGTTGCAGTGCGCCAGCCCCTGGGTACATATCCAGAGGTAAGACTTTGATTAACTAGCTGTCCTAGTTGTGGGTTTAATTCCTCATTGAGTTCGTGGAGCACACAGCCGGGACACCGTCGGGTCCCATGGATGCTGTGTTTTTGCTTTGGAGAGAGCAGTTTTAACTTGGGCGTTGGAAATGTTTGGGGGCTGCAATCGTTGGTATAGATATCTCTCCTTTTGGGGAGGGGAGAAGTTTGCACTGAACCTGTCAGCCAGTATGTTGGCAAAGTCTGTAGGATCAGTAATCTTCACATCATTTTGACTAGTTCTGAGCATATCTGGGAGTTTCCTCCCAGGTTTCTAACATAGCTAAAGAATGCCTTATGATTGTCTTTTGAGTCTTTAGCTATTTTTCTCTCAAAATTTGCTTTGGATGATTTTATGAGAGCTCTTAGTTTTTACTTATAGTGATCAAGGGTGTCTTACCTTTTAAGGATTTTGCTCTATCTTGTAGTAGCTTTCTCCTTTTGTTGTAGAGTTTGTTTATGGCTGGGGTCCACCAGAGTGGATGCTTGCCTTTGGTACAGAGAGTCTTTGTTTTGCTTGGGATTGCCTTATCCATGCAGTCCTGCAGGTGCTGGTAGAAGGCATTTGTGAGTGATTCAGCGGCTTGAGTACTGTTTTCCGCATTTCGGGGCCTTAAAGGAGACCACACTAGTCTTTAGAAGTGTGAAGTCGGCCGAGAAGTTTTTACTGTGGTCTTTTATTTCAGGTGGGGGTGGGATGAGGACCTCCAGCGAGATTAGTTTGTGATCTGATCTCACCAGTGAGGCGATACTTCCGTGTTGAACATTGTGCTCCCATGTTCGTGATGATGAGATCAAGTATGTTATCTCCTCTTGTGGGGATGGTGACTAGTTGTTCCATGGCATTTGAGTTTATGAATTCCAGGAACTTTTGGGCTAGGGTGTTTGGGCTTGAGTAGTGTTCCCAGTCTATATTAGGGTAATTGAAGTCACCTAGTATGATGGTGTTTGGTGATACATTTATCCCCTCTAGTGTTTTCAGGAAGGCCATGTGAGGTTCCTGAGTTTGTGAGGGTGGCCTGTAACATGCTACAATTTGCAGAGCAGTCTTGCCTATGGTTAATTGCACCTGGATGGTCTCTGATGCATCGTGCGTTGCCACCAGTCTTGAGGTGTGGGTGTCCTTGATGAATATGGATACCCTCCTTTCTTGGTATTGTCCGGATTTTGGGGCGGAACGCATGATATGAGGTAAAACCTGATAGTGCTGGGGTGCTCTCAGGAGCCTTGAACCAGGTTTCTGTCACAGCACAGACATCGATGTTCTCCATATTGAGAAGGGCCTCGAGTGCGTGCATTTTGAGATTTAGACTTCTGGCATTGAGCAGCATTACCCTTAGTTTTTTCCTTTTTGTGTTCTAGGGTGGTAGGTTTAGAATTTGAGCCTTGCCTAAAAAGGCACTATGGGGTGGCAAGAGCCTTTGCCAATATCCGGAATCCCAGGGTGACAGGTGCAAGCCGTCCCTTGGAAGCAGCGTGGCTTGTCCAGCATGTCATCCCAGGCAGACAGACACTGGATCCCCTTTGAATGACACCAGTGGTTAAGCCAATTGTTAAAGCTGATCATCTTATCTCTGTATTGTGGCATCATTCTTGGTGAAGGTAGGATACTGCTCAAGGTCAGGGTCATACCTGCCTGGGCTACATAATCAGAGAGCTCCTCAATGTCTCTTTCATGTAGTGCAAGGAGGTACGCCTCAGGTCGTTCACACCAGCATGGACAATGACTGAGTCATATTTGTACCTGCTGTTGAGAGACCTGAGTGCTTGCGTTATGTGGCGGATTCTAGCGCCCGACAGGCAGCTTACTGTGACCTTCTCCTTACTCAGTCTGGTGAGCGGAACGTCAGTGTGTCTGACTATGGAGTCACCAATGACTAGTGTGTCTGGCATTGTGTTTGGCCTTAAGGGCTGTGACTGTTTGACACTCTGACTGTGAGGTCTATGTGTTGCAGGTGCTGTGTTCTGAGGTGTTGGGGCCTAAAGCCCTAACTACAGCCCAGGCTGCTCTGTAGTGTAGGGGGGGCTAAAGCCCTAACTACAGCCCAGGCTGCTCTGTGGTGTAGGGGGCTTAAGCCCTAATTAAAGCCCAGGCTGCTTTGTGGTGTAGGTGGGCTAAAGCCTTAACTACAGCCCAGGCTGCTCTGTGGTATAGGGAGGTGAAGGCCTAACTACAGCCCAGGCTGCTATGTGGTGTAGGGGGCTAAAGCCCTAACTACAGCACAAGCTGCTCTGTGGTGTAGGGAGCTAAAGGTCTAACTACAGCCCAGGCTGCTCTGTGGTGTAGGGTGCTAAAGCTCTAACTACAGCCCAGGCTGCTTTGTGGTGTTGGGGGCTAAAGCCCTAACTACAGCCAGGCTGCTCTGTAATATAGGGGGCTAAAGCCCTAACTACAGCCCAGGCTGCTCTGTGGTGTAGGGGGCTTAAGTCCTAATTAAAGCCCAGGCTGCTTTGTGGTGTAGGGAGCTAAAGCCCTAACTACAGCCTAGGCTGCTCTGTGGTGTAGGGGGCTTAAGCCCTAACTACAGCCCAGGCTGCTTTGTGGTGTAGGGGGCTAAAGCCCTAACTACAGCCCAGGCTGTTTTGTGGTGTAGGGAGCTAAATCCCTAACTACAGTCCAGGCTGTTCTGTGGTGTAGGGGGCTAAAGCCCTATCTACAGCCCAGGCTGCTCTGTGCTGTAGGGGGCTAAAGCCCTAACTACAGCCCAGACTGCTCTGTAGTGTAGGGGGCTAGAGCCCTAACTATAGCACAAGCTGCTTTGTGGTGTAGGGGGCTAAAGCCCTAACTACCACCCAGGCTGCTTTGTGGTGTAGGGGGCTAAAGCCCTAACTACAGCCAGGCTGCTCTGTGGTGTAGGGAGCTAAAGTCCTAACTACAGCCCAGGCTGCTCTGTGGTGTAGGGGGCTAAAGCCCTAACTACACCACAGGCTGCTCTGTGGTGTAAGGAGCTAAAACCTTAACTGCAGCCCAGGCTGCTCTGTGGTGTAGGGTGCTAAAGCCCTAACTACAGCCCAAGCTGCTCTGTGGTGTTGGGGCCTAAAGCCCTAACTGCAGCCCAGGCTGCTCTGTAGTGTAGGGGGGGCTAAAGCCCTAACTACAGCCCAGGCTGCTCTGTGGTGTAGGGGGCTTAAGCCCTAATTAAAGCCCAGGCTGCTTTGTGGTGTAGGGGGCTAAAGCCTTAACTACAGTCCAGGCTGTTCTGTGGTGTAGGGGGCTAAAGCCCTATCTACAGCCCAGGCTGCTCTGTGCTGTAGGGGGCTAAAGCCCTAACTACAGCCCAGACTGCTCTGTAGTGTAGGGGGCTAGAGCCCTAACTATAGCACAAGCTGCTTTGTGGTGTAGGGGGCTAAAGCCCTAACTACAGCCCAGGCTGCTCTGTAGTGTAGGGGGCTAAAGCCCTAATTACAGCCAAGGCTGCTCTGTGGTATAGTGGGCTAAAGCCCTAAATTACAGCCCAGACTGCTTTGTGGTGTAGGGGGCTAAAGCCCTAATTACAACCCATGCTGCTCTGTGGTGTAGGGGGCTAAAGCCCTAACTACAGCACTGGCTGCTCTGTGGTATAGGGAGCTAAAGGTCTAACTACAGCCCAGGCTGCTCTGTGGTGTAGGGTGCTAAAGCCCTAACTATAGCCCAGGCTGCTTTGTGGTGTTGGGGGCTAAAGCCCTATCTACAGCCCAGGCTGCTTTGTAATATAGGGGGCTAAAGCCCTAACTACAGCCCAGGCTGTTCTGTGGTGTAGGGGGCTAAAGCCCTATCTACAGCCCAGGCTGCTCTGTGCTGTAGGGGGCTAAAGCCCTAACTACAGCCCAGACTGCTCTGTAGTGTAGGGGGCTAGAGCCCTAATTAAAGCACAGGCTGCTTTGTGGTGTAGGAAGCTAAAGCCCTAACTACAGCCTAGGCTGCTCTGTGGTGTAGGGGGCTTAAGCCTTAACTACAGCCCAGGCTGCTTTGTGGTGTAGGGGGCTAAAGCCCTAACTACAGCCCAGGCTGCTTTGTGGTGTGGGGAGCTAAAGCCTTAACTACAGCTCAGGCTGCTCTGTGGTGTAGGGGGCTAAAGCCCTAACTACAGCCCAGGCTGCTCTGTGTTGTAGGGGGCTAAAGCCCTAACTACAGCCCAGACTGCTCTGTAGTTTAGGGGGCTAAAGCCCTAACTATAGCACATGCTGCTTTGTGGTGTAGGAGGCTAAAGCCCTAACTACAGCCCAGGCTGCTCTGTAGTGTAGGGGGCTAAAGCCCTAATTACAGCCGAGGCTGCTATGTGGAGTACTGGGCTAACGCCCTAAATTACAGCCCAGACTGCTTTATGGTGTAGGGGGCTAAAGCCCTAATTACAACCCAGGCTGCTCTGTGGTGTAGGGGGCTAAAGCCCTAACTACAGCCCAGGCTGCTCTGTGGTGTATGGGGTTAAAGCCCTAATTACAACGCAGGCTGCTCTGTGGTGTAGTGGGCTAAAGCCCTAGTTATAGTCCAGGCTGCTCTGTGGTGTAGTGTGCTAAAGTCCTAACTACAGCCCAGGCAATGCAGGTTCACTTTGTGACTCAGGTGTCAGAAGTACTTGCAGGGAAAGGATGGGCATACCTATCCTGGGGGTAGGTGATGCTCATATTTGGGTGCGTCCGACACTTGATCCCTAGTGGATGCTGGGGACATATAAGAGAGGCATTGTCCTAAGCAGGAATTGATGGGGGATCCTGGGTGAGTTTCTGTAGAGGTGGAATAATGCACCAGCTCATCCCCATTGAATGACTGCTCTCAGGAAAGTTCAGGTGTATTTAAAGGGGAAGGAGAAAATATGTAGGCCAAAGTACTATACTGCATCAGTATAATGATGCACTATGACCCTTGAACTTCTCACTGGGCCTGAGCATGGGTCAGAGTAAGATCTAAGCATGGGTCAGAGTAAATCTGGTGGAGTTTATGGGTGTCTGGTAGACTAAGTGAATGAAGACAGGTTACAGGGACAAGATGACAGTCAGCTAAGAGGAGGAAAAAATGACTACAAACAAAAACAAAAAAGGAAAAGATAGCATAATTTGCTTCAGACACTCCGCCAGCATCGTTCTCATTTTCACCATTTAGTTTCATGACAGCATGAAACTTAGCTATAATGATTCATAATCTCTCACAATTCTGACCGAGTAATCAAATGAATACTGCTGGACTGAACCAACATTTATTGTATCTGAATTGTCCTCAGTTTCATCATCCTTGCTCATGGTTAACAGCCCTTGCCCAACACTGAATCTTCCAAAACTTCATTTGCTACAATATTGGTTGCACATGTTCCACTCTTTTCATTTCACATAACTAGCATACACCAAAAAAAATCATACTTTATTTTTTATCAATGTTTGCAGAGAAAAAATTTATTTTAAACATACTTTTCCAATCTTTATTGGGAGCAACTCTGCCTAAGGGAAAGATCTCCATAGGGTGGCAGTTTTAATTGTCATTTGTGGTGGGGAAATTTGAGAAGACAGGAAGAGGCAAATCATAAACTCAATCACTGTGAATTTAATGCATTTAAAAGAAATCCTGTGTTGACAAGTTACTAGGAGACAAACCCTAAATTGAAAATGGGGTCTAGTGTGAGGTATTTTTTAATCTACGGCTCTGCTATGTAGTTGCTAAGATGCATTCACTCTCCCTTTTCAAATGTGCTGCTTTTCTGGAAGAAATAGATATTTCAAGTTGAGATATCTCATCTGGAAATCATAAAATGTATGAATTTTTATATGATGAATTTTTTTTTACAGTTTTATGATACTGTTTTTTGTATAATATTTAAAGACTTGTAATACTGTGCTTATTAAATTTGTGGGGACTTGGACACATTTGAGGTAAATGTTGTCCATTATATGTGGTTTATATATGAAATTGTGGTATATAAAAAGAACAGAGTATGAGGGGTGTGGTTGCGCTGCACATGGTATATATAACTGGGGAAACTACAAGTAGGGTATTAGAAGGTTGTGAAAGACTTTGAAAACAGTATGGTGCAGAAGGGTCAGCATTTGCTATTTGCCTAGTTTGGTTGAAAAAGGATAAATGGGATGCATTTTCTGTGTTGAGTAGGTCACATTCCCTATTTCACACTAAGTATAATACAACAATACGTCTGTCAATGCCAAATTATATCCTAACCATTCCAAACCTAAAGCCTGGAGGCAAGGAGAAGGCTGAAGAAGTTAGATGAGAATAGTGCTCAATAATGCTATAGAGCTCACCAGGGATTGATATCAGAGTCTAGGCAAAGTGAGGGGGTAAGGGGGTCCTAAGTAAAAGACCTGCTATGAAAGGTTTTGCCAAATATGAAATGGAAGTTGTTAAAAAATAGATACTTATTAGGGCAGAGGATGTTAGAAAAGATTGGGAAAAGAGTGACTGGAAAAGCAATTTACAAGGGAACGATAGGAGAGCATATGTATGGCTTCCAAGTATGCAAAAAAGTCAAGAAGGTTTAGGATTTTTGGTCAAAGTGTTCGAATAGGCATTTTTAGGGTTCCTATTAGAAGACCGAAGATGCATTCTTTCAAATTTTTAAGCAAATTCTTTCCCTGGGAAAGAATTCGCTTGGCTGTTTTCAGCACTGTAGTGAGGTCTCGGAGTTGGTATATTTAAGTAGAGTGGGTGTGGGGGGGGGGTGAAGCCCCCCACTTAATGTAATGTTTAAAGTGTTTGTTTTTTTTTTTGTTGGAACAGAATTTTTTTCCCTTGGAAAAAAAAAATCACTGTTCTGACAGTTCTACATTGTAAGCTTCCGCTTACATAGATTAATAGATTTTACATAGATTAATCACCGTTCACTTTTTTAAGTTTTTGGTGATCTAATATAGATCCTATTTTTATACCCTAAGCAGACTTCAAAGAATTTTTCATCAAGTAGACAGCAAATGTTGGAAGTGTGATGCGGAAGAAAGGGGTAATTGGGAACATGTTTTTTGGGAGTGTAATAAGCTGACAGATTTAAACATTTTTCTGCAGAATACTCTGTCAGAATTATTAAGAGTACAATTGGCTTTAACTAAGGAAATTGTTCTTCTGAGCTGGAATACAGTATCTGAATTGCCTAGACGTAGTAAGGCATTAATAAGTTTAATTCTGTTGGCTAGCAAAACAGCAATAACTGCAAAATAGACATCAAAATCTAAACCATATGTATTACAAGAATTGAATATTGTAAGAGAGATTAAAGAACTGGAAATTGGAACTTTAGAAAAGGGAAGGAACAAATTACATTGAAATAATAGAATATGTGGGAACAATACATGCAGAATAATGTTCAGGAGGAGGCAAAAGGTTTTAGGAAGAAAGGAATTGAGTACTTTATGTAATGCTATACTAAATGAGAGTTGTTAGAAAGAAACAAAACATATACGTAATGTGTCATGCATATAAATGAGAAAATGTTAATATGGTTTGTTTCTTTTCTAACAATGTATGTAAAGTCTCAAGGATAACTATGATTTTTTTTTAGGGGGTAAGAGACACGTGCAATCACCATGCAAACACACTTACAACCTGCAGTGAAAATCTAAGGGAGTGAACATAAATGTTGGTGTTATTTTTCTGTGTGTTTGAGCGTGAGCAGCAGAAATCTTCCAAGGTTTACCTAACTGTATAGAAAGGATACACCTATGATTTTTCAGAAGCATTTCACTGCCAGAAGTGTATTGTGGGGAAGATCATTAAATCAGAGGTAAACAGTAAAGTTTTACCTTTAAAAATTCCGGCGCAGACATTTTAAGGTAGACTTTTTCAGGGTCTGCATTATAAACTACCTAGAAGTATGGGAGGAGGGCTGCTTTTTTGTCACCTGACTTTCATAAAACAGTTCATAGCTTAGAGTGATAACATTTCAAGTACATTTTACCTGGATGTTGAGAACTCTGGTTGCTGTATGTCTTAACGTCTTAGCTCAAGAAATCTGGACAATACCAAAAGCAATGGTGGATAAAGGCCCAAAATAGGGACAGATTTTAAATATTGCTCTTATAAACTTAGAAAGTTGATAGAATAATGGGTTTTTCAGTAGCATGCATTTTCTAAAGGATAAAAAGTCAGGAGATCAAATGTCTGTCATTATTTTGTGACTTTAATCCTTGATGGTTTGCTAGAAAGCCACACAATTTATAATGAACAGATCAAAAATATAAGTAAAAAAAGACATTCTGCAAAAATCTGGACGGCTGAGAGGTAGAGGTATGCTGGTTACCCTAATGAAAGACTTTGGATATGCTAACAAAGATCAAACCTGAACTTCGTCTTCTTTTTATTTTGGCTTTTCCCGGTCGGGGGTCGCCACAGTGGATCACCTGTCCACTCATGATCGGCAGTGGAGTTTTATGGTGTCGAGTTGCCAGCCCGGCACCCAACCTTCCACAGAAGGCACACACACATGCCTAGGGCCAATTTAGACTGTCCAATCCACCTACAGCATGTCTGAACTAATGATGCCATTTTGTGCACAATTAATATTGATGCAGTAACTGCGGTTCATTTTGCAGTGTAAATTAAAGCTACCTTAGTGTCTTTGCGTCATACCCTAGTTTTTTGTTTTTTTTAATCTCATCTACTGTCCAAGCCCTAACATGGTGTCAGTACCCTAGAACTCCTAAATGAACCATAATTTATTTCCTAGAAAAGTGATTTATTAATCACTGAATGAGAAATATTTTCATTGTCTGATTCATTCAAGTATTATAAGGAAATTAACACAAACCATGCTTGATACCAAAATTCAGCTTTTTGCCTTCTGTTTCATAGCATGCTGCTTGAAAATAGAGAAGTTTCAACCTCTTTCTGTACAGGCCGAGAAGTCTGAGGACCCAAGGCTGAAGCCTAGACTTATACAGTGTAAGGTATTCGTCAAACTGAACTCAATCAATCAATCAGTCAGTAAAAAAAAAATATGTGCAGTAAAAGCATATAATTACCAGAGAGACATTTTTCAAAAGGAACACTGCAGAATTGTTTGAAAATGATCCTACCCCATGATCCCCATATTTGAAACATAATTTCACTGCTGTAACAGATTTTAGTTCTTTTTGATTGCCAGTCAGTTAGTGTCTCTTCGGAGCAATACAATGAATAAATAAAGATAAAATAAACACTGTTCTAAGGATGTTGTATCTGTTTCAGCGCATAACCCACCCTTAATATATACTATGCAGTGTCTTAGGTAACATGCACTAATACAACGTGTCTTATGACAGACAATAGAGTGCAGTCATATGATAACATCATCACAGTTAAATACTAACTTCAGGAAAGACCTGATAGGTGTATCTAGGTGCTGAAAAGTATGGGGACATGAAATGAATGATTTGTTAGTAAACAATGAACAAAGAGGTATGACATTTACAGTTCTGTTATCCTTACTTTTCTTCTATAAAATGACCCATACTGCAATTTTCAATAATCACCCTTTTCAAGAAACATAAAAAATAGATATTTCAGCAGCAGAAAAGCATCATTTTGACCAATTAATCTGATTATGTCCTTACTTATTTGATAATTTGCAGATTCTTCTTAATCATTAGCTTGTTTCTTACGTTTAATCTCTTTTAGGAATTCTTTCATTTCTATTCCATGGATTCTGGAATTCTGCTACATTTTTGACCAAACAAAATCTTTAAGAACTCTGTTCCTTTTACCCACAACTCCTTATATGAAATAATGCTTCCTTGTTTCTCCCATGAGCCATTCATCTTATAATTTAATATTTTGTTCTCTTGTTTGCATATCTCTATTTTGAAAGTGTGTGCCCCTTTAATTCCATGGATTCCACTGATGTAGTTATATGCTTCTTTTATAGGTTCGTACTAGGCTATTGATCTCTGAGGATTTCAAGAAGCCTAACCTTACATTTGCAAGTAGTTTCTAGCCTTTTTATTTTGCATATGAATAACCCAGAAATGAGCTGATCAAGAATATGTTGGGACATTTACATGTTTTCCCCTATCCATGAGGGACAGGAGTGCTAAACCAGAGGCGAACCCATCCATTCATTCAAATTATGTATGAATAGAGTAAGAGAAATACTTTGCTTTATGTGGAGTGGAAGACAGTTCCACATAAGTGGTATGTTCTGTGACTAAGATACTCTACATAGTTTTTGTGATTTAGGCCCCTGATCTTTTTAGTGAGAAAGGATTGTGGTTATTCCAGTTGCGACAAGTGTGTGGATACATATTGAAAGGGACATTATGCTCAATGAATGGCCTAATGTTTGTCAAGTATAGTGGAATGATTACATCCCTAGACCCGGATACAATACCTTTAGATATAGACTGTGTGATGAAAAAGGACTTCCCTACAACAGTGGTTTCATGATGATCAAAGGAAAATTCATTGTTAACATAGGTTCCCAGATCCCTAACTACAAGATCAATTTTCAGGAGTGCATTGTCAGTGTGATAGTTGCAAAAAGAGTCATGCTTGCTGAAAGATACAATTATAAACTTCTTGAAATTTTATTTTAGTTCACGGTTTTGACACCAGCTATTTGTTTGGGATAGAGCTTACTGGAGGATCTTGGAGTACTCTGCGGAATTTATGATGGTACTAGGTTTACAGTCATTATGTCCTCCCTTTGTGAACTTTCTTCAAGATATATATGTTAAGTTATTATAGTCTTTCTTTTTTACATAGCATTTGGAACAGAGCACAATTTGCTGTCCATCTGTTAAACCGCTTGTCACTTGTCTATGTCTTTAGTAATATGAAGCCTCCAGAATTGCACAAAATACTCCAAATGGGATCTTACCAACTTTGTGTAGAGGGGAATACAAAACTTTTTTCCCACCTTTAGCAATGGAAGTCTCAGAAACATTGGTAAAATTAGTGCAGGCTATGTACAAGGACCCAATGACCTCAAGTACGAACAGCGTTCCATCTCACAAAGGGGTTCCCAGTGGAAGTGAGTCTGCACCATAGTTCAGCTCTGAGCCCACTGCTGTTCAGAGTGGTGATGGACTACATTAGCAAACAGGTCAGAGGGGACAGATCAGCAAAGTTGCTGTATGCCGATTATGTGGTACTACAGGCAGACTGAACAAGGACTTCAGCAAAGGGTAGTGGAATGGAATGCAAAACTGATGGCACATGGGATGAAACAGTACAGATGAGAAAGTGGTAATGGTAGCAAATGGGGAGAATCACAAGAAGCTGAGAACTGAGATAAAAGGGAAGATAGTGGAACAGGTAAACAGCTTCAAGTATCTGGAAGGGATGGTTGAGGAGAAGGAAGTCTGAATGAGAAGGTCAAAGCTAGAATCAGAGGGGCTGGAAACAACTGGCATAGAGCGTCAGTGGTAGTCATACCACTCAACCTCTTAAAGCAAGAAATCTGGACAAAGCCGTAACTAAAAGTGGGTCAAAGGTCCAAAAATAGGGACAATTTTTAAATATTGCTCTTACAAACTTAGAAAGTTAATAGAATAAAAGGTTTTACATTAGCATGAATTTTCTGAATGGTATGAAGTCTGAAACTTTAATGTCTGTCATTTTTTTAACTTAAATCTTTAATGAATTGACACTAATTTGTCCGAAAACCACACTTTTTTGAAAAATGGACCAAAAATATGAGACAAAAATCTGGACATTCTGCAAAACTCTGTACAGTTGAGAGGTATGTAGTGCATGACAGAAGAATGCCAAGGAAGCTGAAAAGTAAGGTGTACAAAACAGTACTGCAAGCAGTACTACTGCATGGTACAGAAACCTGGTCAGTAAAGGCAGAGCAGGTGAGGAAGCTAGAGGTGATGGAGATGAAGTATCTGAAATGGATGGTAGGCTGCACACTGTGAGACAAATGAAGACATGAGGGTATAAGAGCAGAAGACAAAGTAGATCCAATTTCAGAAAAGATCAAAGAGAACAGACTACAGTGATTCGGGCTCATGTGCAGAAAAGCAGAAGACAATCTGGTGATGAAAACTTGGGACAGACAGGAAGAATGTAAGAGGAAACGAGGCGGTATAGCAAAGAGGTGGATGGATTGTGTGAAAGAATATCTGTGACAGTCAGGTATGAATGTCGAAGAAGGCAGAAGACTGTTAGTGAATCAAGAGGGATGGTGACAGTTAATACGACACCCCGACCCCATGTAGACAATGGGAAAAAGGGGTTGATGATGATGAGTGATGGCTGTTCTCATACCTCCCATTGTTCTAACACCCTTCCTTATTGGTGCACCTCACATTCCTTGTTTATCGTTTAGTTACCCGTTATGATTATGTTTGGTCCCTTTCCTCATTTTCTGTTACAATTTCCAAATAAATATGTACCTCTCTTCTGGATTTTTGATTACAGCTGTATTAGTATTTTTATACTGAATACAAACTACTATGTCTTAGACCATCCCTCATAAATATACAGTGCTATGAAACTCAGAATATTTCACTTATGAGGTCAGTACTGTGAGCTATGGTGTCAGTCATAAATTGTACAAAGCTACAGATCTCTCTCACACACTACATTTGATGCAAAACTCATTAGACTCTACATTTCAGACATCTCTAAATTTGAAAAAAAAAATGCAAACAGTTATTCCCCAGTGGGTTGTATTATGTGGCAGCCCACAATATGGGGCAACAATGTTTGCCGCACCAATATTTACACCATACTTTTAAAATAAATAAATAACAGTGTCAATACGTATTTGTGAGAAAACTATGTAAATAAATAACAGAGTCAATCCGTATTTGTAAGAAAACTATGTTAGTTACTCATAATTAATAATTGAACTATTAGACTGTATTGTTATTTTCAGATCTGTTATATCTCTTTAAGAAACAATAGTAAGGAAAATCTCCTAAGAAAATGCTTCCTTATTTCTACAATAATTTATTTGTTTGTTTCTTTGCATAATTATTTACTTAACTTTTATTAACCAGGATATTGAACCAATCCCCAAAGGAGAACAAGCTATTTCAGCAATTGCCTGGTGAAGACATCAAAGTACAGAACATAACAATAATACACAGGTTTATGATCCAGTCTTGGATAATAACAGCTTGCTATGTGTTAGAGACATGGATGTCAGGAAAACTGACCTTGAGAGTGAAGCTGAAAAGATGAATCCTGGAATTCATGTTGAGAACACATGACATGTTTGGGTTATAACTGGAAATACCTGAACATGATTATTTGTAGTGCATGAAGCTTAAAGTGCTCCCCAAACTACAATAGTTACAGAAAAAATGTTGGAAGTACTAAATAGCTGTAACCCACTGCTGCCAAAAAGAAGAGACCACCACAGAACAACAGTGGCAGTGGGATGTAAAAGGAGCTTTAAAACCTATTCAAACACTTCACTCAGCCAAAAAATAAATAAATAAATAAATAAAACTCAAATGAAGTGTTTGAATAAGTTTTAAAGCTCTTTATGGTTTTCATGCTGTTCTGTGGTAGTCACTGGCTGCTATAGCTTAAATGTTTGTTAACATCTTTCTGATGTCAGAAATTGCTTAACAAAGCCTGTCTTCACTGATTCCAAAATGTAATATGGTGCTCCATGTACTACATACAAAAACATATGCAGTAATTACAGCATTAGGCAAAGAATACTGTATGCCATAATACACATAGGAATTACAGTATTACTGGAGAGTGCTATGAAAAAGGCAAAAACAACAGTATAAATGAAAACACCGATAGAGCAGCATACATTAAAACTTGTTGTTGTTGTTGTGTCTTTCGGCTTTTCCCGGTTAGGGGTTGCCACAACGGAACTCCGGTCCGCTAATGATTGGCAGTAGATTTTTCATGAACACCGAGGTGCCAGCTCGACATTCAACCTTCAACGAAGGCACGCCCATTACGCATGTCTTTCGAACGCCCACCCAACCACGAGGAGGACATGCAGACTCCACACAGAAGGCACTCCCCGCACTCCAGCCGAGAATCGTACGGGAGAACCTCTTGCTGTGAGGCAACAACGCTGCACCATGGCGGATGTGTAACATATATACAATCAAAATAGAAAATAATTATGTTCAGAGTCCATAACAATGTTAAATTAACATATACATTCAGGAAATCATTTAAATTTTTTTCAATAATAAGTATAGCTTTTCCCAGGCAATTAACTTGTATGTTAGATTTCTTGTTTTAAGCTTTATGGTAGAAATTTATTTTTCACACAGAGCTGTAGCTAAGTATATAAATTCATTTTTAAAAGAGAGTGGAGAGTTAGTTTTCCAATTTTTTGTCACAACTTTTTTTGCAACTGCAAGAATTGACCATAATATATGTACTTGAGTTTTGGGTATAACCTCTGTTATTGGTACATTAAACAGAATGAGAGAATTTGAAATTATACAATTATCGTTCCACAGGGCTTTACAAAAATTTCTAAATTCATTCCAAAACTGAGATAACATTGTACATGTAACAATAATATGATACCAATCAGCGTCTTTTGCTTTGCATCTCCAACAGTTTGTATCACTTTTTTTATACATTTTTGCAATTCTTTGTGGTGTGAAATAGCATCTGTGGAGGAATTTCCAAGTATATATCTTCCAGTAAGGAGAGATAGTTGTTTTCCCTATTGATTTTAGGAGAAGTTTTTTTATTGTTAGTAGTAAATTCTTCTTTATTTATTTTAGTGGAGTACTCCCAATAAGAAGCATTTATAAAACTAAAATCAGATCTAATAGCTTTATAAATTAAGGATATAAATGATGTGCCTTTCAAAGAACCACTTATAATATTCAATATTAATTCCAGTATTTTAGGTTTGTTATTTCCATGAGTTTGCAAGGTGAATATAGTATGGATTACACAATAATAACTGGATAGATATAGAAACCTGTAGAGAATTTATTTATAATAAAAGTCTTGGCAATTTATAATGCTCTTATGTAAGGCATCTGAGGATCTTGGGTCAAAGACTGAAAAAGAAGGATCAGTAAATTCTGTCAGTGCTGGGCTGTCTCTGTAGAACTTGCATTGGTCATTTTATATTTATTTACAAATGAACCTTTATAAGTGGAAAATGAGACTCCTGGTCAACTGTCATAATATAGTTAAGTTGGCTTATATTAAAATGGAAATCATATGAGGAAAAATGAAGGTTCATGTGTCTCAAGGAAGCATTTAAAATAAAAAGGACAAGTTAGTCATTGAGTGAACATGGCCATGTAGAGAGCCATTTTGTGTATGCTCTTGTGCTGTCTGCATCTTTCTCCCAAAATTACTGCAGGTACGTGATTCATACTATAAAGGCATTCACCCCGTCATCCACCTGATGATACTGGTCTGTATGGTTCACATAGTGCTTATACCAAAACTGTTTGCTGACTTCTCCCCTCTCTTCCTGTTCATTTCTTGGCAGGCACACTCATTCCCTACAGGCATGTACAATTCCCAGTGCAAAGTACATGTAGTGCTACTACTTATGATTTATGTATAATTGTTTTATTTATATACTGCACTAATATTGTCATATTGGATTGAAAGCACCTGTTGATTGCCATGATGTAATGCTCTCTGTGGATATATGTTGTCTGTTATTCGGTGTCTCTTTACAACTAAAGCACATAGTTTGAAAACAGCATTTGTAACTACCTAACCTCTTAGTTTGCACTGCACTAAACTGTATCCATGTTCATTTAACCTCAAAGCCTGCAGAGCACTGTTCAAATCTCCAAACCTTTCTATATAACTTCTTCACTTTTCACTCTTAGTTTCCAGGTTGCTGAACAGTAATGGCTGATCAGTCCACTGCTGGTGACAGAATTTAAAGTACCCCCACCTTGCCAAGTTTGCTACTGAGTCCAAGCATCAGTTATACCTAGTGTAGTAAGGCATATCTTCAGGGTTTGTCAGTGCTTTGGATACCAAAGGTTTATATTTCACATGTTAATATTACCACTGCCTGAGGGAATTACTATAGTTGCCCAGCCCCTGTGTATTAGGAGTCACAAGTATCAACCTGTAACAGCTCTACTTCATTAAATTATGTGCCTTGCAAACACAAATTTCCACCCTCTTTTATTACTGATTTGCACAGTAATAATTCTTTTTTAACACTTTCCAGTTTCATTGTCCTTTAATAAAATACTTACTGCATTTTCCATATTTCCAAGTGAAGCAGAGTTCTGTTTGCATCATGCATGCACAGATTGATTGTGTCCTGCTAATGTGTGCCTTTCCACCCATTTTACTCCCTTCCCACCCCTAATTCCATAGCCACCCATAAACCACCCAGTTTAAACTTGCTGTGATCTTTCTTTTACCTCACTGAACTCCCCAACTTTTTCAAGACACATACTACTAATATCATTCGTTACTACAACACTTCCCACAACTATTCCCTCCACAAAATCTCACATTAATTTGAATCACCTTCCAGCACATTTTTGCTCTAATATACATTGATATGAATCTTCTGCCCATACAAATTGCCTTAGTTTATTCCTACACATCTCCCTTTACCACTCATCTTCCACAAAACAACCATTCTCTACCTACAAACTACAAACTCAAACACCATGCTTTATATACTTCTACTCTGCCTCTTCCTTCAACAACTCTACTCCCCCTCTCCTCATATCACCCCATCATTCTACAAATGTCCCATTAGTTAGTTTCCATTATACCCAAATACCTACCCACTTGCCTACTTGTACTCCATCTCTCCACACCTTTGTAACACTGCTTTCCAGCACCTAATATGCATCATTTACTCATCAAATGTACTTTACTGCCACCAATAAGCTAATAGAAAAAAAATCTAAAACACACCACCAAAATTACCTAATAAAAATTAGCTCTTAGCTCTTAATCAGTGGTAGTATCTCCCCACCCCAGGGCCCCACTCTCAAATATACTGCATCACTCCATCCACCATCCCCAAAAATAAGGCATATTTCACAATTTTTCCCAACATCCCAGCTTCACACTCTCAAACTCTATGTTCTCAACATTCACAGCATCTGAAACTCCACATTTAAATAAACCAGTACTCGCCTGATATTCTTTTTCTAACAGAAACGTGGTTAGAACCATTAATTATTAATAAACTTCTGCCATCCAGCTATAACATACTAACAACTGACTACAGCAAGAGGTGGCAAAGTTGTTATAACATTTCCCAACAACTTACAAACAATCCTTTCCACTAAAAAAATCCTCCATTATTCTGCAACTGAAATGAAAGAGGGATACCCATACAGTTCCAATAGTAGTTGGAGCAATGGGTCTCATAAATTTATTTTTATTTTACATTTGTTTACCGAGAAAGTGTCCTTTTTCAGCGGAGACCTGGGGAGAAAAGTTCCACATTGAACATACAGAATTACAATGTATCGGTAGTACACACAGGACAAAGAAGTTAGACAACTAGCTCAGAAAAATTTGAACAATCAGCTATACAAAACACAAATTATTGGATTACTGTACACTATGAGTTTATACCAAATCAATAAGAAACAAAAGATTAAACATAAGTAGAGAGTTATTACAGCATTATACATTTCTGTGAAAAATAAATAGGGGACCATATGACATTACGGTTTCTGAATATAGTTTACAAAGAAATCAAAATGTTTAGTCAATATGTCATCAGCTCTGCAATGGTAAAGTCCTGTGTAATGTTAGTATGCAAAGAGGTATAGGTACTAGAATGGACAGAGGGGAGTGGTTAGTCAGCAAGTGAAGCAAAGGTAGTAGCATTGTTAGAGAGAAAGATTAGTCAGGAGCAGAGCAAGGACACAGCCACTTACTTAATAAGTGTTTTTATTGTTGTTTTAAACTGGGCTAGTTATGTAATAGTTGTAATGTTTTCTGGTAGTGCAGTCCAGATTTTTCCTATATAATCTGAGAAGAGGGAGTCACCTGCTTGAGTTTTGGTTATACGGATTTTATGTGATGTTTGTTAGTGGAGCATAGGGTTCTGTTAGTGGCATATGGTTGAAGTAATATTTGCAGGGTAGGTATTTTCTCAGGATGATAGAGTATTTTATGGGCCATGGTTAACTGGATGTAGTGAAGGAGGTGGAGGAGCTCTAGCCAGTTGAGTTGCTTGAGTGCTATAAAACGGTGAGCTCTGGCTGGTAGTTTGTAGCATGTCTGGTAATTTTGTTGTAACAGGATTCAAGTTTTGCTAACTCTAATTTTTTTAGATTTGTGAGTATGGAAGCTGCGTAGAGCAGTGTGGTGATTAAGTGAGATTGGGCAAGAATAGCTTTAGTATTTTTAGTGAAGCAGTGTTTGTCCCTCTCCAACGTTCTGATTGTTTTGTGTACATGTTTTACTGTTTGGGAAATGAGAATGTCAAATTTTAAGTTACAATCAGTTTTGACTCCTAAAAGTTTGGTGTATGGTGATGGGGAAATGATGGTGTTACTTAGTGATAAAGTGCTGAAACTGCTGGTGGGTGAGGCTGATTTAGAGGGTTGAAAAAATCATGTTTGGTTTTTTTTTGGGGGGGGGTTAAAATTAGTTGAATGTTTGTAAGCCAGGTCTCAACTGCTAGAAATAATTGTTGTGTTAAATTTTGAAGTTCTTAGATTGCCGTAGCAGCACTTATCACTGTTGAGTCATCTGCATATTGGATGAGAGAGGGGGTTGCAGTGTGAGAGGAGGTTATTTGTAAAAAATTGAAAATAGTAGTGGGCCTAAGACTGAGACTTGGGGGGACACCTAGAGTCAGTGGTAGAAGGGGTGACAAAGTCTGCTTGGTGGTGTCTAGTAAGGTAATCCTGGAAATAGACAATGGTACACTGACAAAAGTTTAGTTTGGAGAGAACGTTGAGAAACTTACTATGGGAAACCATATCAAAGGCTTTTGATAGGTCAAGGAAGTTAGAGGATACATATTTACTGTTGTTCCTGTGATAGTGGACAGCATTGGTGAAAAACATTAGAGGGGTTGATGTACTATGAAATGATCGAAAGCTGTGCTGAGGGTTGGTTAGAAGATTGTTAGTATGCAGGCACTCAGTAATTTGCATTTGAATGACCCTCTCTAGTATTTTAGACAGTGTTGATAATATTGTGATTGGGCGGTAGTAAGAGAGGTCTGTTGAAGACCCACCTTTATGTAGCGGTATAACGTGAGAGGTTTTCCAAATGGGAGGGACTTCTTGTTCTTCTACGGTTCTATTGATAAGAATTGATACAGGATAGGCTAGTCCATCTCTTTTAGTTTTAGGAAATCAGCAAGTAAGTTGTCTGCAACTAATGTGGTGGGTTTTATTTTTTTAAGCAGTTTTTTGATTGTGTCTGTAGGTATAGGTTGCAGGGAGAAGGTAGATTTAATACTGGAAGAGGAAGAGGTAGTTTTGATAGGTAGGTGTTTTGACTGTTGAACAGAGCTAATATAGTATCAGTAAAATATTTGTTAAATTGAGTACCAATATATCTGATTCATTATTAGTTGTAGGAGGGGGTGTATTGACTTTGCCTGGTAGAAGTGTACTGTTTATAGCTGTCCAGAATATTTGTGGGTTATTGTGGTGCTTTGATTGTATTTCTGAGTAGCAATGTATTTTGTCTTTTTTAATTTGCTGCTGTGCTTTGTTTCTAAGTTCCCGGTAGGTTTGTAAAGCAGGATGGGACTTTGTTTTGCTCCAGGCTGCCCATGCCTTGTCTCTAGATTTAAGTAGTCATTGTGTTTCTTTTGTTAACCATGGGGCATAATTTGATTTGATATGTATATTTCTGCTAGGGGCCTGAGTGTTTAGTATAGATAGGAAGGTAGAGTTAAAGTAATCAATTGCTTCCTGTAGGTGTAGTAGTTTCAGTGGTGTCCAGTTACAATGTTTGAATATATCTTTGAGTACCAAAAAGAATTTACAGTCGTATTTAGATATGCTACTGATACATGTAAATCCATATGAATTGCAGAAGGAGTCATTACTGGGCACATTGCAGGTGCTGCAAAAAGCACTTCTGGCTAACATCAAAGACTGAAAAAATACTAATTTCACAAACTTTAATCATACTTTGACTTAGATATGGAGTCCATTCTCATCATGGTATTAACACCCCAAAAGACTTGGAGAAATTAAACCAAGAAAGCATTCAGCTCCACAATTGTAACATCTTAAAACTACTACCCCCAGATGAAGTAGTAAAACACTTCAAAGAAACATTTCTCATATATGTAATGAACATGCCCGTCAGGAGAAGAGTAAAATCCTATCCTTCTCTCGGGTAATCAGTCTCTTCAAAACAACTCGTGAGACAAATGGACAAGGTTTGGCTGCTTTCAGTGCCAAAAAAACTACCTTCCAACTCTGCCACAAACTAGGAAACTCAAAAAAATCAGGTTACTGTAGAAAAAAAAGAAAAGGAAAAAAACATACTTCACCAATCAACAAATTATCCACATGAAGTCTCTTAAAAATCTTGATAGAAGTCTCTCAGCTCTTCTGTCCAAGTAAACCATCCTAGTCTAATCCTCAACCTACCAGTACCTGCTACAACACTGGTGCTCCTTTAATACTCACTTCTTTAATGCAACCACCTTGTTATCCAATCTAAGCAACTCAGTCTACTCCTTCAACCCCACTCTCCATCAGTAAATCAATCTCCTTCACTCTACAATCTGTCTATACCTCTATAATTCAGCATTATGGCACTAAACTGACATCCACTATTCGAGCCCCAATGTACCCTCTGTGTATCCTAAACTAGTTGCTGATGTCATAACATACCACATCTCCATTTTCTTCAACCAATTAATACACAACTCATGCTTCCCTCTTTGTTGGAAGCAATACTACATCCTGCATCTTACTCCTTCACAAATATGGAACTCATGTTTCTCTATCTGACTTTAGGCCAATTGTCATTCTATCCTCACTCTACAAAATCTTAGAAAAAAATGTTTAGATGTTCAACTACTTCATTTCCTTTTAGATAACAATCTTCTGTTTCCATTTCAACAGGGATTTCACCCCTCTCACAGCACAGACACTGCCCTAATATCATTTCTAAACACCATCTACTGCCTCAGTAACAATAACAATCTAGTTCCATCAGTCTTTCTTGAACTTTCCAAGGGTTTCAGGACTGTTTATTATAACAAACTCATTCTCAAACTCTATCAGATAGGCCTGTCTTCATCCTTCCTCACCTGGTTCAAATTCTACCTCAGCCATAGGACCAAAGTATTAAATGGTTACAATTCACAATAACCTTTCTCCTCAACTCCGTTGGAGTACCCCAAGGTTTCATCCTAGGTCCCCTATTATTGAATATTTTCATCAATGTGCTCCCATCTAACACAATCAGCTCTGCCATCATTTAATATGCTGACAGCTCCACCATCATTTGATCTGCCAAATCATTAGAAGAAAGAAATCTGATATACCTCCTTGCCTATAGGTACCCGGCTAAAAGGCTCAAACCCACTACTTAACTCCAACAAACTCAAATCATGCTTTTCACCTCCAAAACTAACTTTTCCCTCATATCCTTAAATGGTACTATCACCAAAGCAGTATCACACATTAAACACCTAGATCTGACTGTTCATGATCTACACACTCAAGTAAACAAGCAACACATCAAAACACTTAATTTATTCTACAGAACTAAATCATTACTTATTAACTATATTAAGACATGTATAGCAATTACTTTTATATTACCAATTCTCATCTATGCAGCATTCAGTCTTACTAACCTACAAGTTACCCAGTTATCAAAACTTGAACATTATTACAATACAATTGCTAAAGTTGCCAAAACCCTCTCCACACAAACTCATTATTGTATTACTATTAGACAACTGAGTTGCCTAGAACTTCCTAACATCCTAAACTTCACTCAACTAAAAAATAGCCACACAATTCTGCATTCCTCAGACAAATACCCTTCATATTCAACTTTCATGACCTGGCATACCCTCCCCCAGGCTAAGATAGTCAAACAAAAGTCCTGTCACTTATACCCATCAGCAACAACTCCAGTGGAAATGCACTATGCTCTCACTGTGTCACATACCTGTGGAATTCTCTTGCAGCATCACTTCAGGAGATTAACAACCCACATCACTTCAATGCATCACTCAAAACACACCACCCCCTACACAAATGGATATGCTTATGCTTGCCCACTGCAGTTAAACCATCTTAACCTAAACTTAATCTAGCTTAACCTACTTATCTCATACTAGCCCTGACACAGCACAGACATATATCCCATAAATATCGACTCATATAATGTGTGTACATTATGAAATCGTTATATTACCATGTTTGCACTCCTAACTCATCTCATCTTGCCTAAGTCTCATTCTTTGCCAATCATCATTAATGTTTTCTTTCATTGCTTACTACTAATTAACTTGTCTTTCTCTGTTACTGTGTTTTTCAATCCTACATCAATATTGTAAAACAAGTTGCATATGGACTTTTTCTACTATTGCCTGGTCAATATTGTATATAAGTTAAAAAGTGTGTGTATATGGCTACTGTAATATTATTGTGCAGCTTTTCTCCCAGACCTACACAGAAAAGGGGCTTCTGTCCATTCAGACCTTCCCAGTTAAATGTAAAGATATAAAAATAATAATAATAATAATTGTTGTTGTTGAGTTTTGTCTGAACATCTGGTGCTTAGCATGCTCTTCTTGGTTAAGAAATTAAATCTAATTATAGTTTTCCTAAACTGGGAAAGTAAATATGGTTTGCATGGAAAACTAACAGTTGGGCATGCACATGAGAAAAACAGAAAAAAGAAGTTATGTCCTTACCATAACGTTCCATGTGGAGTGTTCATCTCGCCTTGGTTATTACACATGGGTTCGGAGCCGATCCTCGGCTCCGTGCCGGCCAACTGCAAGCTCTGCATCGAGAAGAAGCTCGAGGACATCCAATACCCACAATCCCCCTCTGCCTTTACCTCAGATCTAGTTTGCAAGCAAACCAGACATACAGCACGCACACCTGCCAACTATATACATAAAAGTACATATATACAAACATACCAAGAGTATGACAGTAACAGCAATACTGCAACAGCAGAAGGAGAATACTCCAGACCAGGCACCAAATCGAACGTTCTTCCTAAGGGTGGGAGGGTGGGAGTGTAATAACCAAGCAGATGAACACTCCACATGGAACGTTATGGTAAGGACATAACTTCTTTATGTGAGAGTGTTCAATCTCGCCTTTGTTCTTACACATGGGTAGCGCCCTAGCTCCATGATCCTGAGGAACTCAAGGGAGAACGTTCTTGAGCACAGTGGAACCAAAGGTTGCCCTATCCCTAGAAACCCTGTCCACTTTGTAATGAGAAATAAATGTATGTGGTTTAGCCCAAGTAGCAGCCGCACAAATGATGTCTAAAGGTAAACGAGCTGCATGAGCCAAAGATGTAGAAATTGATCTGGTAGAATGTCCTCTGGGTTTTGCTGATAATGTTTGATCAGAATTCTCATAAACATAAATGATACAATCAGTTAGCCACTTCGAAAGAGTTCGTTTCGTAACTGCAAGACCCTTTCTGCTGTCAGCAAAAGCTATAAATAGCTGATCAGATTTCCTGTGATCTTTTGTTCTATCCAAATAAAATCTGAGTTGTCTATGGACGTCCAGTTTGTGCAACATATACTCTAATTTATTAGAGTGGTCTTTAAAGAAGGTGGGTAATTCAATGGACTGGTTAATATTACTAGTAGAACAAACTTTGGGAAGAAAGGATGGATTAGTGCGTAGGGATACTCTGTCAGAATGAAAAATTAAATAGGGATGTTTGACTGAAAGGGCCTGTAGCTCAGACACCCGTCTAGCCGATGTAATAGCCACCAGAAATAATGTTTTCCATGACAAAATTTCAAAGTGCAACTTGAAGCTGGTTCAAAGGGTGGTAACATCAATTTAGAGAGCAATAAATTTAAATTCCATGGTGATGTCGGACTTCTGACTGGTGGTCTGATATGAAAAGAACCTTTAAAAGGCTTTACAGAGTCTGTGAGCCATAATAGGTGCACCACTTTCTTCTATATGATAGCTAGAAATGGCAGCCAACTATACTCTTAAGGTAGCCGGAGAAGCTCCTTCCTGAAATAATTCGTTAGAAATTCTAAGACCTTATTCAACGGAGCTGTAACAGGGTCCAACTGATGTGACTCAGCCCAGATGACAAAACGTTTCCATTTACTAGTATAAGTCTTTACAGTGGAAACTTTATGAGAAGCTACCAAAATATCTTGAACCGCCATGTAAGGGGATTGACCTGGCTGTGGAAGCGGAGCAGCCAAGCTGCTAGATGGAGAGATTCCAGGGATGGGTGAGGAACTCCTGACGAGTGAGTCAGTAGATCTGGCTCTGGGTCCAGCATCCAAGGTCCCCGAATGCGGTGACGCAAGAGAAAGGGAACCAAATTTGACGAGGCCAGAACGGAGCAATGAGAATTATAGTCCTCTGAAGGTTGTTTGCTTTCTGCAGAAACTTTGCAATCAGGGAAATGGAGGAAAAGCATATAGGAGACCCGGGGCCAATCGTGCACCAGCGTCCCTGGGACTTCCCTGGAGGGGTAATAGGGCAAAGTAGCTCCTGCATTTGGCGTTCATTGGAGACGCAAACAGATCGCAGGTAGGCTGGCCCCATTTGCGAAAAACCTTTTCCGCAACTGACTGTTTGAGGGACCACTCGTGAGGCAATAGTATTGCCCTGCTCAGCCTGTCGGCTATGACGTTGGATGACCCGGGATGTGCGTTGCGATCAGAAAGCGACCGTGGACTCTGTCCATTGCCAAATTCTCATGGCCTCTCTGCATAGTTGGTAGGACCTGGTTCCCCTTGCTTGTTTATGTACCAGACTACGGACATGTTGTCTGTCTGAACTGCAATGGTCCCTGGAGGAAGAAGGGGAGCAAAGTGTTGCAACGCCAAAACACTGCCCTCAACTCCAGAACATTGATGTGCAGATTGTACTCCAGATTGGTCCATTCGCCTTGGACTGTCTGTCCCTGAAAGATGCCCCCCTACCCTATCAGGGAAGCGTCCGTGGTTATCATTGCTGACGGTGTGGGTAGCACAAATGGTCTTCCGCTGGATAGGTTGCAAGTCTGTAACCACCACATTAGGTGTGATTTGCACGTTGTTATCAAAATTTCGTGAGTCAGTGGAAGTTGTTGGAATGACCATTGTGCAAATAGAAGCCATTGTAGCACTCTCATGTGCAGTCTTCCCAATGGTATTGCTATGAGAGAAGCTGCCATGAGACCCAGAACTTTCAGAACAATTCTTGCTGGGGATTTCTGGACGACAGCAGAAGGAAATGTTGGACTGAAGTGCAACTATTCTTTCTGTCGGAAGTTTTAGAACTAACTGACAGTATCTAATTCCGCTCCTATGAATAAGATATGCTGTGATGGCTGTAGCAAAGATTTCTCGAAATTTACTGAAATGCCAAGATGTGTGCAAAGTTGTAGGGAGTAATCCCTGGCATGTATCAGTTGACGCCTGGTGGTGGCAGACAGGAGCCAGTCGTCCAGATACGGAAACACCTGGAATCCTAGGCCTCAGATGAACGCTACCACTGCCATGCATTTGGTGAAGACCCTGGGGCTGTGGTCAGACCAAAGGGCAGGGCTCGAAACTGATAGTGACTGGCTCCCAGCCGAAGCGCAAGTGATCTCTGGACGCCCTGGCCATTTTGATGTGGTAGTATGCGTCCTTCAGATCTATTGAGCACATCCAGTCGTCCTTCTGTAAGAATGGAAGGATCGATTGAAGCGTGACCATTCGGAACTTTTCCTTCTTGACAAAGGTGTTGAGATGACTTAGGTCCAGAATTGGCCTCCAGTCCCCTGTTTTCTTTGGAACTAAAAAGAACCTTGAGTAAGTTCCGAATCCTATTTGGTCCGCTGGGACTGGTTGGATGACTCTTTTTCTTAGCAGCTTTGAAATTTCCATAGCTGCTGGGTCTCGCAGATGGGGTGGTACATCTGGGAGTTTTCTCTTTGGAATGGGGGTGGATAGAAACGGGATTTTGTAACCTCTGGTAACAATGCTTTTTACCCAATTGTCTGAAGAAAGGTTTTGCCAGGCCTGAGGGTATAAAGCTAAGCGACCCCCGACTGCCTCCAGAGCAGGACAGTCGGGCCTCCTCTCAGGAGTGCTGAAAAGGTTTGCCAGGGAGGTTATCCCTGTCACCTTGGTTTTGCGGACCCCCTCTGCCGCCAGGGCGACGTCTTCCACCTCTGCCCCCTCTGCCTCTAGAGGGGCATGACCCTGTGTGCGTGTGAAAGACCCTTGGGGTTTACGAAACCACATTTTCCCACCACGTTGCCCTTTGGGGTACGGTCTGGAAGGGGTGGAAAAACGGACTCCGACAGCAGACAGAGTCTTTCCCTCCTGTTCACACCGGGTAAGGGTCTCCTTTACTTTAGGGCCAAAAAGTGTGGCTCCATCAAATGGGGCGTTAGTAAAGGAAGACTTGAAGGCTTCCAAGCGAACATAAGCGCATCCAGGATTGCCTACGAAGAGCAATCGCTGAAGCCGCTGCCCTACTCGATCCTTCGCTGCATAGGATATCAGCCTCATGGACGAGTTCACAATGGACGTAAGGGTGTTGAGATGCGCTGTAACTTTCTCTGAGACAGCGGCATCTGTAGCACCCTGGAGGGTATCTCCCAACTCTTTGACTAGATCCCTCTGTAAACGTGTAAAATGGGTCAAATAGTTCAGGGAGCATAGAAAGCCGCTGAACTGAAAATGCGCTTCCCGTATCTGTCCATGGTCCTAGAATCTTTGTTAGGCGGATGGACAGATGAGGAAGACTCTGACATCTCCTTTTTCGTGGCCGCTGCCACCACCATGGCGTCTACCGGAACTCCTTTGGTAAGGTAAGCTTTGTCCTGTGGTGCCGTGATGTACTTATTTGGCTTCCTAGGGACAGGTTCCACCGTGTCAGGAGTCTCCCACGCCCTTCGAGCAATTAAATCCATTAACTCATCAAAGGGCGGAGTGACCCAGGAGGAGGAAGGACGGGCACCAAATGCCTTCAGCAAAACTGACTCATCCTCAGAAGGGGGGAGGGCTTGCCAGTCACCTCTCTGTTTAAGGATCTCCAAGATGTCAGCAAAAGAGACATCCTCTGAAGGTGACTTAGGGGACCCTTCTGACTCATCTAAGTCAGTATCAGATGTCAAGGATTCTTGTGGAGAATCCAAGTGTCTCCTCTTACACAGTCTTTTCCTAGGAACTTCTTCATGGGGAGCATCCGAAGAAGCCTCCGAGGAAGAGGGGGCACCCTCCAGGGGTGGCTGAGACACTGGTGCCCGACGCTTGGACGTGGCCGTGGGTGCAGAGGAGGATAACGGTCCTTTGCGGGGAGGAGAAGCTGTACCTGCTGATGTGGTTGTCTGAGTAGACAACACCTTCCTCATGAGGTCGAAGGCCCCCGGGTCCCGAGTCGAGGTATCTCCCGGTTCCGAAGAAATGGGAAGAATCCCCGAAACAGGAGCCGAAGGCACCGACCCCGAGGACGGAACCGAATCGATCCGTGCCGAGGCCCCGAGAGGGAGAGTCGGAACCGAAACATCGGTCCGACTCTCGGTCCCGGAACCAAGGACAGATCTTCGGCCCCGAGACTCCGGTACCGGATCGGATGGAGTCGAGGTAAACGGTGCCGACCGAGAAAAGGACGGTTCTGGCACCGAGGGCTCCACAATCATCAGGTCAGCCTCTTCCGGCTCCGAAGACTGAACAGGTCTCGGAGGAGGAACAGATGGAGATAGTGGCAGGCCTTCAAGTCTCGACATCAACTGAGAGGAGACCGAGATAAGCTTGGACAGGGCCGTATGCTCCATAAGTTTCTGCACCACACGGTCCACGTCGGTGTCGGAAAGGGCTCTCGAAGAACGAGTCGAAGGGATCGAAGACGGAGCCGACCTCAATAGAGTCGGTGGAGGGAGCTCCGTCACCGGTTCCAAGACCCGAGGCTCGAAACTGCCAACAGTTGAATACTCGGCCCCAAGTCTGTGGAACCGGTGATCCAACTAAACTCAAGAGCTCGGAGCCGATGTCTTTGGCTCCGGCGCCTTCCTTCAAGACTTGGATGCCTGGTCTGAAGCATCCAAGGCCTCCTGGAAAGAGGGTTTCAGCAATCCTCTATCCATCAGTTTCCTGCCTATCTGTCATGACCCTCCCACTAAAAGAGTGACAAATAGAGCAGTCCTCTTGTAAGTGGAGAGGGCCAAGACAGTAGACACAGGAACTGTGGTTGTCTGTGACCGACATTTTTTGGCCACACTGACAACGCTTGAAGCCAGATTTTAATTTTTCTGACATGACAACAAGAAAGAATGACAGTCCAGTAATTAAAAGTCACTTCCAATGAAAAACACAGTCAAATCCGGTAATATGTGTCAAATCCTGTAATAAGCAGACTACACAATACTTAGTCCAAGTTATTCAAGTAGGGAGGTAGGCCCGAAAAAACTCTGTACCCTTTAGTTAAACTAAGTAACTAATCTAAGGAACCGAGATATCAAAGTCCACTCACACACCTACTCTAACTATTCATAGACTATATTGAAGAAAATTTTTGAAAAATTTAAACAGAAAGATAAATTCTTATCTGTAAAAGCCTCGAGCTAGTCCCCAGCGATGCGTATGCAGCAGCGGCAAACTAGATCTGAGGTAAAGGCAGAGGGGGATTGTGGGTATTGGATGTCCTCGAGCTTCTTCTCGATGCAGAGCTTGCAGTTGGCCGGCACGGAGCCGAGGATCGGCTCCGAACCCATGTGTAAGAACAAAGGCGAGATTGAACACTCTCACATCTGATGTTGGAAGACTATAAGCTATAATGTCAGCAGTGTCTTTCTACAGTTAATAAACAAAAACAAAAAGGAGGTTTGAAACTATTATTTAAGCAAAGCTGTGTCTTCCAGGGCTAGACAACAACAATGAAAGGGAAGCTTGAAACATGCCAACAAAGCAAAAGGAAAGACTTAAATCTGCTGCATCAGCAAAGCAGATCTGATATCAGTCAACATTTGTTGTGGTTATTATGACGGAAAATAAAAAGGCCACCAGGCGACAAAGAAGGATTTATTTTACACAGAAAACTCATATAGGTTACCACATTGTCTGAAGCGCATTCACAGAGTGGGGTCTTCTCCTTTGGATGACATAGGATCTTTTTCTTTGTTGTTTCATATTTTCATGAACTGAGCTTTTTGCCTTCTTAAGTTCATACGCTGTTATACAACAAACCATGAAGTTTACACTGTGAATGCATGTACATATTTCTGCATAAATATTTTTATTATAGGATTTTTTTGTTTCATTCATTGATGGAAATTCTGAAATAAATAAACCTTTTTTTCTTGCAGGATATAATCTTTTTTGTATGACAAATAATCTACATTTTGTTTTATACTGGTGATTTTAACAACAATTTTGGTCACAGTGTAGAATTGCAACTGAAAGGAAAACATGCATTTCATTCCACTAGTTTTAACAGAAGTTGTACATGCAGTTCTGCAAAAATAGCATTATGTCAACAAAATCAGGAGCAAATATTTTAGAGAGAATGTCTTCTTCCAATGTAAGGGGTAATCATAAGCAGCAATTTGATGGAAAGAGCCAGTTAAAGTTGCCTGAATTCTAAGATTTGGAAATGATTAGGAGAGGAGATGGGTCACTGAGCCACCTAGACTGTATGAATGAGCTTATTCTCAAATATACATTTCACACTTCAGGGAGTACACTAACTACAGCAAAACATTTGGTATTAGCAAATTCTTGCTTTTGTTTTTGTTACAAAGATTTTTCTGTCAACGTAAAGGTTGTCAGGCTCATTATGGCAGTCCACTATTTATTATCATTGA
This sequence comes from Protopterus annectens, assembly GCF_019279795.1. Classification (NCBI taxonomy): domain Eukaryota; kingdom Metazoa; phylum Chordata; order Ceratodontiformes; family Protopteridae; genus Protopterus; species Protopterus annectens. The sequence goes on from NC_056733.1 coordinate 265,324,773, forward strand.
TTTTATTTATTGGCATTTATCAGGATAGTCCACCTGGGTCAGTTCAGTGAACCTTTTTCAATGGAAGTAAATAGTGTGGGAAGAAATAGCCAGGGAATTGTTATGGCTAGGCTTGTATAGGCCCTTGCGCTAATAGCCTAGTACAAACCTATGAAACTATGAACCTATGAAACTATGGAGGCGCAAGGAGAAAAGCTCCAGTAGCAAGCAAAATTATTACATAACATGCCATCAGAGTTATACTCTGATCATACCTCTCAACCTCTTAGGCAAAGTCATAAATAATGGGGGAGCCCTAAAAAATGGGACAGTTTTTAAATATTGCTCTTACAAACTTAGAAAAGTGATAGAATAACAGGTTTTGTGTTAGCATGAATTTTCTGAAGGGTATGGAATCTGAAACTCGAGTGTCTATCATTAGTTTCTGACTTCAAGTCTTTAATGACTTGGCAATGTTTTGCTAGAAAATTACAGTTTTATGAAAAATAGAGAAAAACCAGTAAACAAAAAAATCCACACATTCTGTGAAAATCTATATGACCCTGCTCTGTGTCAATGAATTAGGACCATAGCTCAGATTCCAGTAATGGGTGCAACAATATTGCCAACCAGCAACTTGACAAATGGCTTCAGATAATTACACATTTTTTTCTGATCAAAACTTTCTTCTTTGCAGCTTCAAAATAGTCTAACCAACTTTTGTGAAGCACTATTTAGAAATATTTTCTATATTTCTCTTCTGCTCAACAGATTAAGCATTGTATAAAAGTCTGAATCAGCAATTGTTTGTAAATACTGTAGATGCTTTTTTCAAAAACACATACCAATTATCCAACAGATGTTCTCCAAATGTTATTTTAAAATGAACTCCAGCTCACTGAACTAGGACAAAAAAATTATTTCAGGGATATACTGCAAAATGGTTCTTAGAATATGAATACTTCTGTTTTATCTCTGTCATATGGACCATGGTACCAATGTAATAATTACTATCATTGTTAAAATAACAAATTGAAGAACAGTTCAATTTATAAATAGTCGAAGAAAAGGAAATCAAATTAATATATCACTAGGTCTACTCTGAGCAATATTACCTTTCTGCATAATGTATTGTTGTAAGTTTTAAAACAAGTTTAATTTTTACTTATCACCACCTTTGTATACCTAATTACGTCAACCATTACAATGAAAGGTTGAATAAAATACATATTAGCTACAAATTAGTTATAAATAGTTATAGGAAAAGAAGGAAATATGCAAGACAGTATTATTTAATAGTTTTACATTTTTCTTAAGTATGAAATTAAAACAGCATTTTATGAATAATAATTTGTTCTTCTTTAATATGACCTGTTGAGATAATACAGCTTTTATAAATGGGTAACCTACTGGTGGACAAAGACTGAATGCCGAAGCTTCAATTGCCTGAGGTTCAAGCTGTCGATGAGCAGAGTCCCTCAGTTGGAAACCACTGACAGCAAGTTATGCAGGCAGTGGTGTTATCCCCTTTTTTTTGAGTTGGTATGACCATGAACTTATCTATACGTTTGGGGGTGTGAGGGATGGGGGTGAAGGGGGGGGAGTTGCCCCCCAGCAAAAAAACATTTTTAAATAGTGTTTTGTGGCAATTTGTTTTCAGCGAACGCAGTTCAGGAGTTTTGATCCTGGGTGTGTTCACTTTTGCCCATTCATAGTGGAAGCTTTATAAACCCTGTTCTAGTCACCCTGCAAGTCTAGCTTGCAATGCAATACATTTCATTTGTCTCTCTTAACTTTTATCTTTAGTTTTTAGTATTCACTTTATGCTATTTTTTTTCCCTTATCTAAAATTTCCTTTTTGTTTTACTGCTCGAGCAAATTTAGTTTGCATAGCAACCACCATCTGTGTTTTATACACCGGGGAGATTTCATCTCACTAACGTCCCCTCAGCCAAGTACATGAATGCTTTTTGTGGTTGGCCTGAAGGGACAGCAAAATTATGTTCTGCTTAAAAAGGCATTTTTTGTGTATCTTTAGCATTCTAAAATGGATAAAAACCAAGTCCTACTTGAGAGTTCTACCATGTCCCTAAATAACCTGCATTGTTTGATCTCTTCTGCAGTTTAAATGTATCAGTATTCATACATACCAAACTCTGTCTCAAAATATTATAACTTTGATTTTTAAATCTTCCTGTCCAAAAAAATACAAAAGCCAAATACAGGAATATCTTGGCCACAGCAGGTACTCCACCCAGAGTTTCAGACAACCATGGTTTTGTATTTTATGATTTTCCTGCAGATTTCCACTTGAGCATTGTCTACAGAAAAGATTAGATGCTGGAACTGTGCCTTAGAAAATAAACGTGCACTAAGGAAAAAGCACAAGGACTTGTTAGCTGTGCTACCAATAAATGATGCAGAGTTAGTATTCATTTTTCTTTGGTTGTAAAAGTATTACTGTAGTGAAACATGAAACACAGGGGCACTGTTAAATGGTCTTGTGATTATTTTACATAAACTTGTATCAGTTATTACTTTAGATTCTAGCCAGATGCCATTGGTGAGTAAAGATACAAGCCATTTTTATGACAGTCGCCAGGAATTAATGGTAATCCCAGCACCATTGTAGTAGGATACAGACATCAAACTGGGTCCAAAGTGTTTCATCCTGCTGGGGGTTTGATCAGGGCCTGAAGCGAGCATGGACAGAAGATCTAAGTAGGTCCAAAGTAATTCATGCTGTTGAAGGTCAGGTCTGGTATTAATTTGGTAAATTCAATGTTGAATCTTGTGGTTAGGCTACAAATTTCCCACCAGATTAACAGCCTAGTAATAACCTATAATTTCTAGGCAACTAAAAGAGTTGAGCTTTCTGCTCTTTAGCTGCATTTTCTAAAGAACAAAAAATGCAAAATCCATGAGAAAAAATATGTTAGAATTCTTGACTAGTTTATAATTCTTTACTTAACTATAAGTAGATACAGTCTTTGAGTTTTTCATCAGATAAATTTTAAATATAGTGATCAGAAATGTCTTTAAACTTTTATAACAACTCTCCCACTGTCAGATATATGTTGCATAATATCATATTAGATAATATTTATAAAAAATGGCTAATTCTGAACCTAGGAAACAATAAACATTGTCTTCATCACTCAGTATCTGATTTCCCTTAACTTTAGCAAAACTGTAGTGGTTTTCAAATAAATATTGGAAAACAGCATTCTCTTACTATTAGCAGTCAGTTCTTGATATGCCTAGAAAACCATTTTCTTTTACCAGTTCCATGCTAAATATTACACAGATTGCAGTCATTAAATATGTATTGAAAAATGTTTTAACTTCATTTGGCAATTGTACATAACCCCTTTTTCATTTATTTGCCACTTGGAGTGCCCCAAAATAGAGCAGGATCAGATCTTGCATCCAAGTTACTTTGCTGAGAATGACTACACACTGCATCAAGGTAATTCTACTGCTGGATAAAATAGTTGTTGTATCTGTATCATCAGTTTATTTTTAATAGTTTATACACTACTTAAAAAGAAAATATTGAACTTTAATGAAAGAAATAGTCAATCGGTGTGACACAGGCAGTAAACGGTATTTAAATGCTGTACTCTTATCTGCTTAAAGGTTTGTTTATTTTATTTGTTTTGCTTATTTTGCTTTTGTTTGCTTACTTTGTCTGACAGTGTTTAGTAAAAAAAATCCTTTTCAGCAGAATCTCAGGGATAAAACCTCTAAAATATTAATTGCAGACATTTTTAAACAGACATTCAATAATGTACATGAACAGACATGAAGTAATATACATAGGATCATGGGAGATTACTAGGCTATCGACCTGAAGGTCATTTTAAGCCTAGCCATTTCAACCTAATGTAATATTGTAGAAGTACTAGTCGATATCCAAGATCGTACTTAGTGATGACTGCCATGTCCTGGTGGGTTGTGGGTACTATCCCTGGTAAGAATTTACAGTGTCCCATCCACTCGTCCAGCTTTCTCTTGAACAGTGTCATACAGGTGCTCTGTTTTACATGAACTGGTAGCTTGTTCCAAAGATGTGGCAGTCACTGGGAGATAAATCTGTATCTCCAGCATGTCCTATTTAAGTCACAGGCCATATTTAAGTCCCTGGAATAGGTAGCCCTAGACCCATTTGATTTATGGATATGCAGTAAGTTCATTAGGTTTGGGTCTTGGGTTGCTCTGTAAGCCAGGCATAAGTTTCCCCTGAGAAGTCTATATTTTATTTTATTTATTTTATTTTATTTCACATTTGTTGATCGGCTAGTCTAACTGGATACATGTCCATTTTCAGTAGAGGCCCAGGGAGAAAAGCTCCACTTTAAACTAAATAAATCAAGACAAACAAAAGTCCATGCAATATATACAGTACATAAACTTGAAGAATTTCTTCATCAAATTGAGTTATACAGAACTGAAAATAATACAGATTGTGACTACTGAGTTTAATAAGGTAAAATACAGTATTATTACCAAGGAAAAGATATAGATATTCTTGATTAGTATATTGGGTATGAATGTGCCTTTGTAAAGATGTAAATTGGTTATGAGAAAGTGTATAACACTGAGAAGTAAGAGAATTATTGAATGTATGTACATGAGGAAGTAGTTACAGTCATAGTGAAAGAAACAGATTGGTTTATATACAAGGTGGAAAGATAAGAGCTCACTGAAGAAGGCAAGGTTGTTAGGAGCATATTCAGTGCAAGCAGCTTGGGAATAAGATGCTAAGAAGGTGGTGCAGGATGAATTTGCTGATACTGCAAAGAGGGTTATTGGAAGAGAGTTATAGAATAATGTTATATTGGGGGGGGGTTAGTCAGGGTTAGTACAAGGACAAAGCCATTGTGTTTTTAGTTGAATCTTTAGTTGCTTTTTAAAGAGTGGTAATGATGAGAGAGATGTAAGTTTAGTGGGAAGCTTGTTCCAAATCTTCCCCACTGTATTAGAGAAAAGAGAATCACCAGCCTTGTTGTGGGATTTCTGGATGGTAACCAGTAGTTTATTTGCTGAGCGAAGGTTAGTAAGGTTTGTGTAGGGGGAGATGAGGCTACTGAGAATAGGAGTATTACTAGACTGGTACATAATTTTATGGGTAATGGAGAGTTGTTGAAATTCTAGCTGGTTATTTAGTTCAAGCCATTAGACAGTGATGAGTTCTAAATGAAGACCCAGTAGCAAACCTGGCAATATTGTTATAAGAAGTGGATAATTTGTTTAGGTTGCTTTTGGAAAGATTAGTATAAACTGGTGAGGCGTAGAGGAGGGTGGAGATCAGATGGGTCTGGGCAATAGTAGTTCTGGCTTCTGGGGTGAGGAAAGGTTTTATCCTATATAAGGATCCAAGTTTACAGTTTTAATAGTGGCATTAATATGTGAGTCAAAGTTGAGGTTGTGGTCAATCAATACACCTAATAGTTTTGTAGTTGGGTCAGGAGCTATGATTGTACCGTCGATGGATATAATAGAGAAATCTATTGGGGTGGATTTAATAGTTTGAGTAAATAGTAATAGTTTAGTTTTTTTAGCATTAAGGAGGAGGCGATGTTGTTGGAACCAGTTTTCTACTTGGTTAAATACTGTTTGGGTGATGGACTGGAGTTCAGATGAGGTGGTTCCTTTACAAATCACAGTGGAGTCACCTGCATATTGTGTGCTGGTAGGTAGAGGTGAATTAGTAGAAAGGTCGTTAATGTATATGGAGAAGAGTAGAGGTCCCAGGATAGAGCCCTGAGGGATACTAAGTGTAATAGGGAGAAGTTTGGATAGGTTATTATCCCAAAGGACAGCCTGCTGTCTATTGTGCATATAGGATTTGAACCATTGTAATGTCTGTGTGTCAAGTGAGAAAGAGTTGAGTATGTTGAGTAGTATTTGATGGCTGACCATATCAAAAGCTTTAGAGAGGTCAATGAACAGAGCAGAGGAGAGCATGTTATTGTTGCAATGTTTATTAATGCAGTCTGTAAATTATAGGAGAGCAGTGGAGGTACTGTGCTTCTCCATTTGGACCAGATTTTATTTCTTTGTAGGATTTGTTGTCTGGTTTCTTTAGTGAGCCATGGGGCTGCTTTGTATCTAGTTCTTATAGAGCGTGAGGGGGCGTGGAATTCTAAAATTTGTAGGAATTTGGAGTTAAAATGGGATACTGCTTCATCAATTGGCAGGTGCCTTAAGGGTGACCAGTCACAGGCTTGAAGTTCAGCCTGAAAGTTGGCTGGATCAAAATTTCTTTTGTTGCGGGTGATTTTAAAGGTAGTTTGATTTGGGATAAAGGATTTTTGTCTAGATAGATAGGTTAGTGAATGGTCATTAATATCATCAGGAAGGATACCTACTTTGTAAGAGAGAGGGTGGCTGTTAATTAAGATCCAGTCTAATATACTTTCTTTGCAGCTGGGTTTATGGATTCTGGTGGGGGTAGTAATAGTTTGTGAGAAGCCATAGAGGGTTATATGGGTTGTGGTTTCTAGAGTGGCACAAGTGTTCCAGTCTATATTAAAATCGCCAAGTACAATGGTTTCTTGAGGGAAGGATGTTGAAAACCAGCAGAGGATACTTTCTAAGATGCTAATGTTATTGCCTGGGGGTAGGTAGGAGCATATTATGTATATAGATTTAGTTGTATTGAGCTGCAGCCTGGAGATAAGAATTTCCACATTAGTTTCTAGAGGTGGTTGTACTAGTATGGACGTGACCTGTAAATGAGATTTGTGCAGTATTGCTACCCCACCGCCTTTTTTGGTAGTTCGGTCTAACCTCAAGATATTATAACAAGGTGGGAGTATTTCATTGTCTTTTGTAACAGGTTTAAGCCAGGTTTCAGTTAAGCATAAGATATTGAAAGAGTGAGTATCTAGTAGAGCGTGTAGTTGGCTTACTTTATTGTTAACACTCCTTATACTGAGATGAGCTATGAGTAGAGAATTTGTGGTTGCACAGGGAGTGAAGGGGGGTGATATGATATGGAGTACAGTGACAGGGACATTAGATGGTCCTTGTAAGCATATTCTGGAGGCCTTTGATCTTCTTTGTTAGAAACCTCTGAGATCTCTCTAATTGCGGCAGGTGCTTAGTACGGTACATACTGAATGGGACATTATACTCAATTATGGGCCAGATAAGTGCCGAGTATAGGGGGGTTATAACTTCTTTTGCTCTCAAGATGATGCCTTTATTAATCAAGTGAACTACATGGAAAGCTCTCCTTACAATGGTAGCCATGTGGTGGTTGAGGTTAAGGTCGCAGTCAACCTGTGATCCCAGGAACCTTACCACTTCATGGGTACTTAGGGTGTTATTGTTGATTTGATAGTGTGAAGGGACTTTGTTTGTGCCACAAAGGAAATGATGATGCATTTCTTTGCATTCAGTTGAGGCTCTGACTAATCCACTAGTTGATGGTCTGTGTGAGACCCTCCTGGAGTATACTGACATCATTTGGGGATTCAATGATTGCACCTAGTTTGCAGTCGTCTGCAAACTTGGTCAGCCACAACCCTTTGGTTTTGCCCTGAACTTCTGAGAAGTATATACCAAACAGTAGGGGGCCCAGCACTGACCCCCTGTGGTACGCCACTGGTAACAGGTCTGCTTTGATAAGTGTGTAGCCAGTTTGTGAGCTAGTTGGCAACCCATCTTACAGTGAAGGCGTTTACATTCAGTTTGCTAAGTTTATTGGTAATTCATAAATGTGAGATTGTGTTGAAAGCCTTTGCCAAGTCGAGGTATGTTGTGTGCACAGATTTGCCCTCATTAATGGCCCAGGTCACACTTTCAAAGAAATCCACCAGATTTAACAGGCAGGATCTGCCCTTCATGAAGCCAAATTGGGTAGGAAGCAGGGTTTGGAGGTCACCTCTGTTTTTTATTTATGAGGTCCATAACAATATATTCCATGGCCTTACAGGTCAGGCTGGTCAGGCTTACGGGCCTGTAATTTCCTGGGTCTGTTGCTAGGCTACCTTTGTGGAGGGGAATAACTGTAACTCTTCTCCATTCTGCAGTAACAAAGCCTGTGGTGATTGAAAATGGTACTTAGTGGTGATGCTAGTTCATGTTTTAGCATGTTTAGAAGGCAGCATGGGATGTCATCTGGCCCCATAGAGGCGATGTCCTTTGCCTTAGACAGGGCTTTCAGAACCTGTTCTGCAGATATTTAAGGTGGTGGGGAAGTTTGGGGGAGGGTTTGTTGTAAGTTAGGAGGAGATAAGGGAGTGAAATTTCACCAAACCTGTCCACTTAGCAGCTTTGCTATCTCTGTGGGGTAAGTGTGTGTGATACCATTGAACAACAGTTCTGCACATGCGTGGGTCCTATCCTTTAGGTTATGTACATAGCTGTAAAAGGCCTTATCGTTATTCTTGGCAGTACTTGATAGGTTTCTCTCAAAGGGACAGCAACTTTTTGTGTTTGCTGTAGAGATTGTTGATGCTGGAAGCCCATCATGGCAGCTTGATTTTACTTGGGGCACTGGCTTTGATTCTATCTGCTACAGACAAGTTTATACACTTATGCAAGTGATTGTACAGGGCTTTAGTGTAAGCTTTGGCATAGTTACCACTTTCAGCTTGGGGTGGGGCTTGGAATGCATTTATACCGTCACCTAGGAGGGTATAGTTTGCCTTGGTGCAGTTTTTTTGTCTGATTTCACCTTTAGTGAGTTCTGTTGTTAGTGTCAGTTTGAAGGTGACTGATTTGTGGTCAGTTTTAACTTATGAAGGTCCAACAGTTGCAGAATTGCTCCTGTTTGACGTGTTGGTGAGAGCCAGATCAAGAATGTTTGTTCATCTTGTTGAGGTATGACAATTTGCTCCAGGGATTTGAATTCAGAAAGTCAAGGAACTTTTGTGCTAGTGAGTTTGGGCTAGAGTAGGTTTCCCAGTTGATGGTGAGATAATTTAAATCCTCCATAACCAGTATTTTGGTAAAATATGGATTGTCATCAGTTTGTTTAAGTAGGCTTTGTGGGTGTCATAACCCATGCAGAGGATCTATAACTGGCAAAGACTTGAATCAGAATCATACCCACCATAACCTGAACCTGGAGTAACTTCATGGAGTTGTCCAGCCTACCTAGATAGGGGGTGCATTTATCTTTAATATAGATTGAAACACCACCTCCTTTAGTTTTCACACATTCATTTTGCTGTCTAAAGGTATGGAAGGCATTGTAACCTTCCAGGGTTGAGGTACTCTCTGAGGCCTCAAACCAGGTTTCTGTGACTGTACAGACATCTACATCTTCTAGTGATAGAAGTGCTTCCAGGGAGTGCAGTTTTTGGTTTAAGCCCCTACCATTTAGCAGCATGACCTTTATTTTGTTCTGATTGGTTAATTTCACGTTGGTAATGTTTTCAAGACCTTACCTAAAAAAGGCACTATGGGAGAGGCAAGAGCCTTTCCCAGCAGCCAAAAGCCTAGGGGTGCCAGGTGCAAGCTGTCTCTGGCAAAGCAGCGAGGCATGGCTTCCCAGGCAGAGAGGAAATGGATCCCCTTGGAATGGCACCAAAAACTAAGCCAATTATTGAAATCAATCATTTTTGGTTTATACAGTGGCATCATTCTAGATGAGGGTAGTATACAGCTCAAGACTAGGGACATACCTGCCTGGGACACATACTCAGAGAGCTCAACCATGTCTCTCTTCATATAGTCTAGCAAGGTACATCTCAGGTCATTCACACCAACTGAACTATGACAGAGTCATAACAGTACTTGTTGCTGAGAGACCTGAGTGCATGCGTGATTTGGTGAATCCTGGCAGCTGACCATGACTTTCTCCTTATCCATTCTGGTGAGTGGACACCCGTGTGTCTCAATATTGAGTCTCCAATGAGAAGAACACTTGTTTTTTGAGTGTTATGCCTTACGTGCTTGGTGGGTGAGACAATGGTGTTGGTATGCATCATAGATGCTGTGGAGACTGTGTTAGCTGTAGCAGACTTGTGTTTTGGAGGTCTCTGGTGTTTTCGTAATTTTTTTGAGAGAACCTCCATGTATGCGGATTTATCTGATGTGTACTGCGTGTTTGAGTAGTGGTATGTGTATGAGTAGTGGTACTATATGAATATGTAGTGGTGGGTGAGTTGACAACCTTCTCTGTGTTACTGTTTTGAATAAGATAGAGCATAGATTCTAGATTCCTGGTGTAAATACACCTCTTGCAGTCTGTACTAGATTGTATTATAAGTAGAGGGTTGTCTGTGTACATGAGCCAATTGTTACACTGCCTCAAGAGACCCAAGTCAACAAGGTTGGCAAGAGAAACAAGGGTAGTCCAACTGTCCATAATGCTAGGTTGAAGACAATTATGGAGGATCTTGGAGAATGGATATTTCTGTCTGGGTTTTAAGGGAAAATGTGTTGAATTTAACTGTCTGGCATTGGCGCACAATTGCAGGGCAGTGCATATTGCTGTGTGATGCACAAACAAGCAAAAACCTGCTCGGATGCAGGGTCTGAATACCAGAAGCTAAAACCTGAAAAAAAACTCTTAACAAAATTCAAAAAGACCAATGAGGATGCTTATTCCAAACCCTAGACCAGCCTCCCTTTAATAGTCAGGTCCCCATCAATACAATTCTCTGACAAAAGTGATATAGGCCCCTTCCAATCCAAGATGGCCTGGAAAACATGCTCAGAAGAAACAACTATGAACAGTTCCAGAAGTAGCAGGCCTGAATCTGGACTATGCTACAGCTACTAGCTATCCTAGTTTCAGTGGGAAACACTAGAGAATGTTTAACACCACAAAAAAATAGCAGTGAGACACTGAAACAAATATTTAAAACAGCAGAAAATCAGCCAGGAGGCTCTAAAGAATGATTTAAAGAGTTAACAGATCAGTTAATTAAGTACTGATTGGCAGGAAAACCAGAGCAGGCAAAACAGATAGTTTTAAAACAGTGAAAAAATACCAGTAAATACTTAACAAGCAGTGGAAATAATAAAAAAGCTTATTAAACAGTGAAAACACCAATAACATTTGATTTTGCAGGCATAGTGTAGCAGGCAATTGCCATATAACAGTGAAGTTTAGTACACAATAAATAAATAAGTAGGGGGCAGGCAATAAAAAGTGCAGTAAATAGAATAATGAGCAAAAAAAAAAAACAGGCAATTTTCTGAAAGCTCAGGAAGTCTCTAGTCATATCGTATCTCAGCTCAGAGTTGTGGCTGGTATCCCACCTCAACTCAGCTCAGTACAAATAAGCAGAAACCTGCTCAGATGCAGGGCATAAATAGCAGAAGCTAAAACTTGAAGAAAACTCTTAACAAAATTCAAAATGACCAATGAGGATGCTTATTCCAAACCCTAGACTGGCCTCCCTTTAAGTCAAGTCCCAATCAACGTGATTCTCTTACAAAAGTGCATGCTCAGAACAATTACATATATATGTTAACTAGCTTACATTTATACGAAATAAAAACAACTATTAAAGTATAAAATTGCTTACAGATTTAGTAGATGTCGAACACTGAGCATCTGAAGAGATTTATTAGAGTAGAGGGTTTGCCAAACAGACAATAGATATTGTGATTCCATCCATATCCTCTTTTTTGGGCATGACGTCAGGGTGTCACTTTTATAGTGACAAACATCTAGAGCCCAGGTTTGCATCACCAGTTGACTAGCCCTGCCACAGTAGTTCATACACACCACACACACTCATACCTATTGCCAATTTACAGTGTCCAATGCACCTACTGCATGTCTTTGGAATGTGGAAGGAAACCAGAGCAAACTCACATGAGCACAGAAAGGACATGCAGACTCCACACAGAAGGCACCCCAGCCAAGAACTGAACCGAGGAATCTCTTGCTGTGAGGCAGCAATGCTATCCACTGTGTCAAGTGAGCAATGGAACTCAGTAGGGTAGGAAATGTTAATATTGTAGTTAAGAGATGGGGTATTAAGCAGGTTGAAAATTATATATGGCTATCATAAGGTTTATATTAGAAGTACAGAGGTGGAGTGTGAGTAGGGTAACAAAACATATATATGTCTGGGAGATGCTAGTAAAACTATTTGGTACTGGTGAAGACTGGTTGCGGGGCACAGGATTCTGAGTGAAGATAAATGATCTGACAATATGCCAAAAGCTGGACAGCACAGAGGCTTCAGAGCAGACAGAGAAATTGTACTTGAACATATCAAGTCACACAGTGGTCTGACTTTGCATTTTTTTTTTTGCATGCTGGGTATAAAAACAACATCACTTTCAGTTAGGTAACATATTCTGTTGTATGTTGTATTAAGTAATCCTTGCAGGTCTTCTTCTTGACTAAGCATTCTCTACTGAGGGAGTTCTAATGGGAAGTGAATAAATGAAATCTCTAGTTGTGATTTTTACTAATAAGCATCTCTTTAATGGGCTGGTATTAGTAGAACAGAGCTATTAGTTGAATGTTTTCTTTATAAGGCACCTGTTAAAGTGAATTGCTTGCTCTGTATGAAGTACACGAAGGACGTTCAGGTGACAGTTTAACAGCTTTCTAATGTATTACCTAGTAACTCAGTGTTAATTATTGCCTTAGGTTTCTCAGTTTAACAGCTTTCTTTTCCAAAGGCATTTTACCAGTCACTGGTAAAAACTTTCAAAGGATTAGCATTCATTCACAAAGCACATATTTATTGTAGGATATCTAATTGCAGGGTAGTGTTCAAAGGCTAAATTGGTAACTGTCTTTCAGGGACCTTATAGGGGTTGAAATATGTACTTTTCTTTGGAGAAAATGATGCATAATAATGCAGAAATTCATACACTAATTGCATAGCAAATTTTACAGTAATAGAAAAGACTATGAATCATTTTTTAATGTAAAAGAGTACTTGGAACATAAATGGCAGGTCATATGGAGAGATCTTTTAACTGATTGTGTCTACAGTGAGTAGTTTAAGGTGGAGTAAAAGTGGCAAGAGTTCGATTGATAACTCAGTAAGTAAGAAAATGCTTTGAATGAGTCACAGCTAGTTGGGAGATTATGTTTGTTACTGATATCATTTTTATTTGACATATTACACTCTGTATGACCTACAACCAAATTACAGCGGTAGCGCTGGTGGATGTAAAAGATCCCATGGTACCTATTAAAAAGAGTAGGGAAAGCTCCATGATGCCCTGTCCAAATTTCTCCTGGTAGTATAAAAAGCATCTTGGGTCTCCCCTGAAAAGAGGCTTCTAGCCTAGTGGGACTAATCAGTCAACAAAAGATAAATTAAATAGACTTGTGTTAGGGAACAATAAATCACGTGTTTCAATATCTTACCTGAGAATGTATAACTAAATTGGGTGAGGAAACTTTCAATAATTTAGGACAGAAACTCCTTGTGAAAATAAGAAAAACTAAAAAAAAAAATCAATATATAAAGTCAGGTTTTAATTGTGCTTCTCTTTGTGCAAATAACCATGTCTCTTTTTAAACATTTTTATGTTCATGACTCTTTGATTTGATGATTTAAGGTATGTTTTATTTAAATTTTCATTCATTTGCAAATACCAATGTATCCTATTTGGTGGCATTAGGGAACCAGAGCCTATTGCAACAAGTAAGGGCATAAAGCATAAAACTAAATTTGGACTGCCTAACAGTCCATTGAAGGAAATGTTTAATAGGAAACATCTGATTTTCTGTGTGACTCAAAAAACTTTAAATATGTACGTTTTAAACATTCAGTGGGAAAGCCTATAAATAATAAAATACATTATAACTAGTAGACTGTTATAAGTTAGAAATGCAATAAGTACAAATAGCGGCAAAGGCAAAGATATGCATCTCCAAAATAAAAAACATGCCACATAACAGAGTTTTGAAGATCTGTTTGAATGAAAGCACTTCACTATTAAAATAAAGCTGTGATTTTAATTTGCCAGGTGCTGTGGTTACTAGTTTGAAGTGCTGTGTTCATGGCATTGTATACGTTAGAAATACCCTTGAATAGTGAATATAAAGAGTATAGTCATTAGAAAATGCTGGTCTACAAAAAGCAAGGTCAGAAGTAGGAGATTTAATATATCTATATCTATATCTATTTATTTATATATATATATATATATATATATATATATATATATATATATATATATATATAATTTTTTTTTTTTTGGCAAAATTGGATGGCTGGCTTGTTTTAAACAGATGTATCCCTAAGTATACCACATCCAGCACCCAATCAGCAACTGAAACTGTAGCATATCATGTATATCGTACCATTTCAGTTGTTGATTGGGTGCTGGATGTGTCAGTCAAGGAGAGTTTAGGGGTCATTAGCTGAGTCTGGCTTCCATATCATGAGTGGAATTGATTAAAGACTTAGAGAAAGTCTTGTACTTTGTTTAAATGCTCAGGGACCCATGTGAACAGTTTTCCAAGGAATGCACAGGCACCAAATAAATATCATAAGCAGGTAGATGCATACTGTCACTAGAAACTTGGCATAGTCAGACATTACACTGTACCTAGATGCTCACAAGGAGAGGGCTAGTAGGAGCATAAGAAAAACTTCTTACTTCCTGTAGGATGACCGCTTCCATTTCTGATCCTCCCATCTCCCTTCTGGTATTTTCCAGTGCCAGGAGTGGGAGCAAAGAGTGTGCCAAGACATATGGTTGGATGGTTGTAGTAATGGGGGGGGGGGGGAAGAATACAAAAGAGAATGCAGATAGAACTGAGGAAGCCATCTGTCATGACTCTTGCAGAAACTTAAATAAAAGTTTGGGAAGTGGGGATAATATCAATGACATATAATTAGAAGTTATGTACCTACCATAACGTTCCATGTTAGTTGTCTTCTCTCGCCTTCTTTCTTGCTGGATGGGTTCGGAGCCGATCCTCGGCTCCGACTCGGCACTAGCTTTAGCTCGAGAACTCCTTTTACCAGCTCGAGGCAACCCTATATCCCATGATGCAAGGCGGAACTACCTCAGATCTCGTTTGGCAGCTAACTAACCCTGCTAAAGACTTATCCTAATATAATTAGGAACCATGGTTCCTAAAAGAAGTCCTCATAACAATGCTCCAGAGGAAGCAATCTAATAGGAACTCTCCAAGATCTGTCCAGGCCAGGGGAAGGAGGGAGGACGCAAGAAAGAAGGCGAGAGAAGACAACTAACATGGAGCGTTATGGTAGGTACATAACTTCTAAATGTTAAGTTGTCAATCTTGCCTTCATTCTTGCTGGATGGGACCGCGTCCCTAGCACCTGTATCCCGGGTGGCTCAATGGAACAGACTCTTGAGAACAGTGGAACCAAAACTGGCCCTATCTCTGGAGGCCAAATCCAACTTGTAATGAGACACAAAGGTATGAGGCGTGGCCCAAGTAGCTGCTGCACAAATAGTGTCAATGGGAAGTCTATCCTGAAAGGCTACAGAAGTGGATAGACTCCTGGTCGAGTGTGCTTTTGGCTTAGAAGATAGTTGTTTGCCCCTGAGAGAGTACACATAGGAAATGGTGGAAGTCAACCATCTAGATAAGGTCACTTTAGATACTGGAAGACCCATCCTGTTTTCTGCATAGGAGACAAACAATTGGTCTGATTTTCTAATTTGTTTAGTCCTATGCAAGTAGTACCTGAGCTGACGATGAACATCCAAAAAATGCAGCTTCTGTTCAGCTCTGTCAGAATAGTTAGGAAAGAAAACTGGTAGATCAATAGATTGGTTAATATTGGCTTGAGATACAACCTTGGGAAGAAAGGAAGGGTTAGTTCTGAGCGAAACCCTATCCTTATGAAACACCAGATAAGGTGAACGAATACAGAGGGCCTGAATCTCAGAAACTCTTCTTGCAGAAGTAACAGCCAGCAAAAATATAGTTTTCCATGTCAACAACTTTAAAGAACACGTAGCAGACGGTTCGAAAGGAGGTAGAATTAGGGATGCCAACATTAAGTTCAGATCCCATTGCGGAGGAGGATGTTTCACAGGCGGTTTTAGGAGAAAAACTCCTCTCAAAAAGGCTTTGCATAACCTATGAGACATGATGTTATTGTCCTGCAAGCCAACATGAAATTTGGAAATAGCAGCCAGTTGTACTTTGACTGTAGATGATGACGATCCCGAATGAAAAACCTCCGCCAGGAAATCCAAAACAGAATGTATAGGAGCGGTGAAAGGATCAATATTTCTGGCGTTTGCCCAAATAGAAAAGCGTCGCCACTTGCTAGCATAAACAGTTCTAGTGGACGACTTTAAAGAAGACACTAAAATGTCCCTGACTGAGTCAGAAATCATTGGTAGCCTGGCTAGGGAAGGAAGTGGAGCAACCAAGCAGTGAGGTTGAGAGAATGAATGGCCCGGTGCTGCTGACCCGACTGGTGGATCAAAAGATCCGGAACTGGGTCCAGATGCCAGGGCTGCACCAGAAGGTGATGATGTAGAGACGGAAACCAAATTTGTCGAGGCCAATATGGAGCAATGAGGATCAATTTGGCTCTCAAACCGGTGGCTTTCTGACTGACCTGTGGAATCAATGCAAAGGGAGGAAAAGGATAAAGAAGTCCCGAGGCCAATCCTGGGTTAGAGAGTCTCTCAAGGGTTGGCCTGGAAGAGGAAAAAGTGTGAAGTAATCTGGGCACTTGCTGTTTTGAGGGTAGCGAAAAGATCGCAACAAGGGTGCCCCACTTCAGAAAAAATCTGATCCACTACAGACTGATTGAGAGACCATTCGTGAGGCATCAGAATAGATCTGCTTAGCCTGTCCGCCAATAGGTTGGACCTGCCGGGGATGTGCGTTGCTATCAGAAACCGCTGAGAAGAGATCGCCCATTGCCAAAGTCTGAGAGCTTCCCGACATAAGGGATAGGACCTGGTTCCGCCCTGTTTGTTGATGTACCAGACCACGGACATGTTGTCCGTCTGTACTGCAATAGTCCCTGTGGGAAGAAAGTCGTCGAGGGCTTGAAGCGTTGAAAGCAATGATCTCATCTCTACGACATTTATGTGCAGGTGGTATTCTATGGGTTGCCACGTCCGTGGACCATCCTGCCCTGATAATGCCCCCCACCCGATCAGAGAGGCATCCGTGGTGACTGTGGCAACTGGAGGAGGCGGAACAAAGGGTCGGCCCTGATGAAGAAGAGGGGAAGATATCCACCATCGTAGATGAGCCCTGCAAGACTGTGTCACTAAGATCTCGTGTCTCATGGGCAGATCGTGGTACGACCACTGCGTGAATAACATCCACTGCAGGAGACGCATGTGGAAGCGAGCCAGTGGAAGAAGAACAATGGCTGCAGCCATTAGGCCTAGAACTTTCAAGACAAACCTGGCTTTGACCCTGTTGCTTTGTAACAGAAGCGGAACAAATTTCTGGATGTCCAGAATCCTTTGATTTGTTAGCCTGGCTAACATTCTGACGGTATCTAACTCTGCGCCTATAAAGGTGATAGATTGGCAAGGCAGCAGAGAGGATTTTTCGAATTCACGAAATTCCTAGACTCTTGCAAAGCTGTAAGGTGTAGTCTCTGGACCGAAGAAGCTGATCCTTGGAGGTGGCGGAGAGGAGCCAGTCGTCCAAATAAGGAAACACTTGGAATCCTCGACGTCTCATGTGAGCTGTGACCACTGCCATGCATTTGGTGAACACTCTGGGGGCTGAAGTGAGGCCAAAGGGCAGTGCTCTGAATTGGTAATGACTGGCTCCCAGCCGAAAGCGGAGAAAACTTCTGGAGCGTCTGTGAATCTTTATATGATAGTACGCATCCTGAAGGTCTATCGAGCACATCCAGTTGTCCTTTCCCAGAAAGGGCAGAATGGATTGCAGCGTGACCATCCGGAATCTTGCCTTTCTGACAGACTTGTTTAGTCTGCTTAGGTCTAGTATTGGTCTCCAATCTCCCATCCTTTTGGGGACCAAAAAGAATCTTGAGTAGAAGCCGGATCCTACTTGGTCTGCCGGCACTGTTTGGATGGCTCTTTTTGCCAGGAGTTTTGAAACTTCCTGTTTTGCCAAATCCCTTTGACCGGGTGAGATGTCTGGAAGGGATTGTAGAGGTACGGGGAACCTTTGAAGGGATTTTGTAACCCTCGGATATAATCGACTGTACCCACTTGTCTTGTGATAGGGATTGCCAGGCTACTGGGTACAGCGAAATTCTTCCCCCGACTGCCTCCAAGGGTGGACAGTCGGGCAACACCTCAGGGATGCTGAAAGGGCTTCTCAGGAAGAGGCTCCCTGTTGCCCTGGTTCTGAGGACCCCCCCCTGCCTCTAGGGCGGCGTCTATTATTGTTACCCCTCTGCCTCTGGGGGTAAACTGACCACATGTGTCGGTGTAGCTCCTTGGGCTTTACGGAACCACATCTTCCCCTTTCTGACCCTTGGGATATGGTCTAGAAGGAGTGGAAAACTGGACTCCAACGGCAGAAAGAGTTTTACCGTCCTGTTCACATCTGGTCAAAGTATCCTTCACCTGAGGTCGAACAAAGCCGAACCGTCAAAGGGGTGTTGGTGAAGGATGCCTTAAAGGGGTCCAAAAATTACACAGCCGCATCCAGGCTTGGCGTCTAAGAGCAACACCTGTGCCTGCGGCCCTGCTCGTTCCATCGGCTGCATAAGATATGAGCCGCATGGAGGAGTTAGATATCGAATTCAGGATAGCTAGCTGAGAGGCAATCTTTTCCTGAGCCCCAGCAGCTGAAGGATCCTGGACTACTTCTCCCAGTTCCTTGAGAATATCTCGTTGAAGCCTGGTGAAGTGACAAAGGTAATTCAGAGAACGCATTGCAAAGGTCGCTGAAGAAAACATCCGCTTTCCATACCTGTCCATGGTCCTAGAATCCTTATTAGGAGGATGGACAGGTACTGAAGGATCCGCCAGTTCCTTCTTAGTGGCCGCCACCACCATAGCATCCACAGAGACACCTTTGGACAGGAACTGTTTGTCCGAAGGGCCGTGATCAACGTGGATGGTCTCCTGGGGCCATGTTCCACAGAATATGGAGCCGCCACGCCTTCCGAGCCACTACTTGCATGAGTGGGTCGAAGGCGGAGACACCCAGGAGGTGGAGGGTCGGGATCCAAAGCCTCCAGGTATACCGACTCATCCTCGGAGGGGTCAATGGAGGGCCAATTCCCTCTGTTTGAGGAGCTCAAGGATGTCTGAAAATGAGACATCCTCAGAGGGGACCGAGGGAACCCTCCGACTCATCTAAGTCGGTATCAGATGTAGTAGACTCAGGGGAGTCTGTGTGTTTCCTCTTACGTCCTCTTCGAGGGGGTTCCCCTGCAGGGTCAGGAGAAACCTCGGAAGAGGAGGAAATTCCCAGTGGGGAAACCTGGGCGATGGATCCCTGGGCCTGAGAGCAAGAGGTTGGCAAGAGCCATCTGCAGGCACTAATGAGGGAGGAGCTAGAGGGATAGACCGTTGACCAGGCTCAGAGGCCAGGACACTCCTCATCACCTCAAAGGCTCCTCTCCCCGGGAGACCTGAACACACCCGCTCGAAGAAACAGGAATGGTCGGCTCCAAGGAGAGAGAAGGCTCGAGGCCGATGTCGGCGCCGAGCTTACCAAAGCGAAGCTCCGAGAGGGAGAGCGGGTCGGACAAGGGTCCGATGCCACTAGCCCCCTCGGAGCCGACAGTGGAAACCCGACGACCGGATCCCTCCAAGGAAAGTCTCAAGGAGGAGATCGGAGCCGAGGATGACGGAGCCGAAGGATGTATCGACTCCGGCATCGAAACAGTCGCTGTCCCGAGAAGCTCCGGCTCCGAACTCTGGTGTGGAGTCGGAGGAGGAATCTCAGGAATTGGGGCTGTAGCCGAAGTCTGTTGAGACGGGCTATGGAGCATTTGGGCCAGTGCCTGAGACTTCAACAGCCTGCTTACCACCCTCTCCAAATCATGGTCAGACAGCCTGGAAGATCTCGAAGATCGGCTCCGATGGCTCGCTCCGACAAAGAGGAGACCCCAGAGCCGAGTGAATACTTAGTATCGAAGGGGACCGGGATCTCTTGTGGGCGGAGCCATCGGGCGAAGTCCCTTGAACCCCAGATGGAGCCGAGGATCTCTCGGCTCCGATGCTGATAAAGTGTCGGCTCCAGCCGGGCCGACAAGGCAACAGTGAGTAGTTTAAGGTGGAGCCGTGGCACAACCCAGTACTTAAGAAAATGCTTTGAATGAGTCACAGCTAGTTGGGAGACACTGTATGACCTTACAGAGGTAGCGCTGGTGGATTAAAAGAACCCATGGTTTTAAAAAGAGTAGGGAAAGCTCCATGTTGCCCTGTCCAAATTTCTCCTGGTAGTATAAAAAGCATCTTGGGTCTCCTCTGAAAAGAGGCTTCAAGCCTAGTGGGACTAATCAGTCAACAAAAGATAAGTGTGACTTGTGTCAGGGACAATAAATCCGTGTTTTCTGACCTGAGCACTGGTCACACTTTCTTTAGGACTGAAACTCCTTGTTAAGACATCCTAAAAAAATCAGGATATACACAAAACAGTCACAAACACACAACTTATCCTACACAGACACAAGGAAGGGAATAAAGCTTAAAACTAGGCCTGACTAAAGATTTAACAAGAAACTATTTTCTGAAAGTTTAAATAGGAAGGTTAATAGGGTGGGCTGTACTAAATACAGGCTAACCTAACACTGAAGGAAATTAAACCTAACAAACTTTTTCTTCTTTAACAAGAAAAAACTTACCACATAACAGAGTTCTGAAGGAGACCTCTTTAAATAAGCTGTGAAAGCGAGATCTGGGGTAGTTTGAAGTGCTGTGTTCATGGGATATAAGTTTGCCTTGAATAGTGAATATAAGGAGTTCTCGAGCTAAAAGCTAGGTCAAGTAGGAGGTAGGCATAAGAAAAACTTCTTACTTCCTGCCGAGGAAGCCATCTGTCGTGACCCATCCAGAAACTTAATGAAGTGGAGATTGACAACTTAACATTATGTGGGGAAGAAGCAATTTAGAAATATGAAACAAAAAGTAGGCTGGTAGATCGGTAGTTAGACTTGCTGCAAGTATATGCAGTCTGCTGCACCTGGGACATAATAATATAAGAATGAAGTATAGTTTATGAGGGATTTCCCTCTCTAGCAGATGTCCAAGAGAGGGACTTACTTGGGTGTTGTGATAGCAATACCACTGGATCACCAGGTACTGAGTGAAAACCAGGGTCCAAGGCTAATAGGATGCTAGTGGGCACTTTTAGGAGTGCATAACACATCGACTAGGATGGGATTCTTCTGGTCTCAGATTTTGGTTAAGACACACAGAAATCACTAAAATCTCCGCACCCAGTGACTATAGTGTCTTGCGTACACACAAAGTCATAAAATATCAGGATCGGCAGGCAGAAATAGAGCAATGTGGAAGAAAGATACCCTGTCAGTTCCAATAGTAGTAGGAGCAACAGGTCTTATACAAAATAATCTACAATCATATTTAGATATGTTACCAATCAATGTAACTCCGTATGAATTGCAGAAAGTGTCATTACTGGGCACATTGCTGGTGCTGCGAAGAGCACTTTTGTCTGACATCAAAGATTGAAACAATACTAATTTCATGAACTTTAATTGTACTTTGACTTAGGAATGGGGTCCATTCCCCACATGGTATTAGAAACCAAAAAGATTTGGAGAAATTAAAAAGGAGCAAGGCAAGACTAAAAACAATGCAGAGAAGGGCATCAGAAGTAAATAAGTGATGGAGAGTTGGATTAAAGTCTGAGTGAACTGGGGTCTTTTCAGAGCAAACAAGGAGGGAAGTGGGATATATCAGTGTGCAAGAACATGAAGGTAAAGGGGTTCTGCATCAGAATAAAATTTATTTAGGAGGAAAAATGGGGGTAGGAGGGGGAACAAGTTACAAACAACTTAAAGTTAAGGAAGCTTTTGTTTACAGGGTGGGGACTTGATACATGCTACAAGTGGTACAAGTGAGTAACAGGGTGGAATTTTAATAATGTATTAATGAGGTCATTGGTCTAATAGAGAAGGGACAGAAGATGCTGGAATGGATCTGTACCCCCAGACTGTACCTCTCCATCATCACCATCATCATCAGAGGTTACCGATACTATGACATTAGTTGGCAGTTTGCAGGAGTTCCACAGTGCGACCGGCAGGATCAGCTATGATAATAAGTAAGGGGAAAAAAAGCAAACGATGATGACCAAACCTATGTTATGTGAAACATGTCTTACAACTTAAAAGATGCTAATGCAATGAAATCAAATAACTTTAATTTAGACATACATTTCCCTTTGGGATATCAATATGAATACAGAAGATGTTCTTACCATGTACAGGTGGTTGTGCAGTGCCACCAAGCAAATAACAGAAGAAATAGAAGACAACTGCCTTTACAGCTACAGAATAAGGACCTTCTCATAGAAATTGTTATTGCTCACTGGAGTACCCCCTTCATTCTCACCTCCTTATCCCTTCCCATCCATGTCACTTCTATCCCTAATGTCTCTGTTTATTTCTTTGTAAATAGATATATATGTGTAGACATATGCCATACTGTACATATATGTTTGCAATTACAATTATTTCATTATATAGCAAACCCAGAAGTTCAGCAGTAGATACATTTGAGTTGTCTTCCATGTCAGCCCCAACATCAAGGATTCTGTGTGAACACTGTGCTGTGCTGTTTGGATCTGTGACAGTGGACAGAATCTCTTCTGTTTTGGTCAGTGATGGCCCAGTAGTAGGACCACCCCTCATAGCCTTACATTCATGGGTAAGTGCAGGTGCAAGACATTTGGCTGCTGTAATCATGTCTTTGTCCCTATGTGTAATTTTGGAATATATACATCCATGGGCTCGCACCACATTCATGTCATATTTCTGGGGTGCATATGTCTTGGATGCTATAGCGCTGTATGCCAGGAAACATATTAGAAAATAAGAAATCCAGAAGTCCATAATCAAAAGATGGTTAACACAAAAATATGAATATATCCATCCATCATACACAAAATACATGAAAAAGTAAAGTTTCATATCAGTATACACAACTTAATACAGTTCTCTCCCCAACTGCAGAACAAAGAAAGAACTTGATAAAAAATTCCTAGTAGGAGTTATATTTCTATCACTCTGTAGTTCATTGCAGCATTAAAAAAATTAATGTACACCTGTCAATGAAAATGGTTAACACTGTTTGGTCTGATGTGTACTAGCATGGAGGTTAAACAGATACAAATCAGAAAACCATAATAAAACTGTCACTGCTACTAATACAAGAATCTATGACCTTGGTAATAATTAATACAACAGTTTTCTGAACAAAGTGGTCAGCTTTCATGATTGAAAATTTCCATTTAACTGTCATCATTATGTAGAAAAATATTGCATGGTCAAGAAATAAATGTGGTATACCTGCCCATGCCAACAGCTAATATGAGAGTAATGCAGACAGCAATACTTGTATTGTGAAATGCAACCATAACTAAGGTTCAGATACATAAGTGTGTTCATAACAGTACCCTAACTTTGCAGCAAGTCTTGTGAAAGAAGAAAACAGTTTGCAAAGCAAGTAGCAGTAAGCAGCAGTATCAAGTTCTCTGGATCCAAACAGTCTCTCCTACTATGATACAAGTTCCTTAGTTACAATATTACCTTTATATAGTGCAAATTCAGCTCTGTGAATATGAAAATGAGGTGTAAAATCACTAGCATTCATGAATTCCACATGCTGCAGTAAGTGGTGGGAATGTAAACATGGTATAAAGACCTACAATATTGCATGCACATGCCCTAGCACTTCAAGGATGAACACTGAGAAATGAAACCTGCTAAGTGTTTGCGAGTGTGAATAGTTAGTCTGACTGCAGTATCAATCAGGGTGTGCTAGGGAGAATGGACTTACAAGAAAATTTGGAACTAACATTGACTGACTTGGAGAGCAACATTCCTAACATTGATATGAATTATTTCTGAAAACAGTTTCTGATACAATTGTGTCAGCATTTCTAGTTAAGTCCATTACTCTTGTAACATAAATCAACTGCAGACTCCCACTTCCAGCAAGATGATGAAAGCAACTTAATTTTTAGCAATGATAAAAAAGGAGAAAAATATGTCCATTTTAAGACCTGACTGGTCCCAAAGCAAGAGCTGTCCTTCAGTAAGTATTCAGCATTCATAGCCTGTTGTTTGTATGTCCAGACACAAAAATAAAACTGAAAATAAGTTGACTGCAGTGTCTCTTGTCAGAACAAGTGCACTGAAAATGTTAACTGGGGAATCTCCTTATGTATATGCATCTTCTCTGTCTACTGAGGAGATGGAATCAGTGGACACCATATTCAACTACCTTAGGGTAGAAATGCGGAAAATGAACTTGACTTGGGCAGAGTATGCTGTGAAAGCTGAAAATAGATTGACAGATATGGAGACTGCCATAACATCACATGCAGATCAGCTAACAGTTCAAGAGACCAACGTACAAGAACTACAGCAGAGAACATAGCAGGCGGAAACCAAAATAGAGCTATTAGAGAGCAGATTAATGGGCTATGAAAATAGAAATTACAGGAAAACATATGCTTGGTAGGAATACCACAGAAAGTAGAGAATGTAAACTGTATATACTTTGTGGCATCTTAAATAACAAAGTAGACTGATATGACAATAGAAGAGTTTGTACTAGAAAGGGCCCACAATGGCCCTATTCCCCAAAATGTGACAGCATGTTTTTCCTGAGCAGTCATAATGATGTTTTTGAGCTATGCAGTTAAGGAAAGAGTTCTTCAACAAATATAGAAACATGGGAAAGTGTTACCAGTGGAGGGATTGAGAGCTTATGTGGAACACAATTACTCAGTAGAAAGTAATGCAAGACAAGAAAAAAAGCTGCCCATGAAGCTGCTGTCACAGTAGGGACACCAATGTTGAAAACACAGTCAGAGACAGTGTCACAGTAGGGACACCAATGTTGAAAACACAGTCAGGGACAGTTAAAGCCTTTTTTTACTGTTTCTCTCATACATTCCTCTTCATTACAGTAAACTACTTCATTACAACTAACAACAATAACAAAATTAAAAAAAATGAACAGAAGAGGTGAATGAGTAAACCACATAGTTTCAGCCTATTTTATATCACATGTTAGTTTTGTCAATATATGCGGGTTGGGACCTATGTGGAAGATTTCATCAGTGCCTTAAGAATTTGGCCTGATACTTTATTTTTGGTAGACATAAAGTATAATTCAAAGCTTCATTGGTGGTACAATTTGCCCTCTGCCACTGGCATTTGAATTGTTATATGAGTTATTATGTGTATATAAGTTTAATTTAACTTTTTTATTGAATGTGAACACACAGAAATAGTGGATCATTATGGTGCCAACTCAACTGCGAAGTACTTATATAGGACAGATATAAAGTTAACCTGGGGAAAGTACCACCCATCTGGTTATGCAGTCTAAAGGCCAGTTATCCTAAGAAGTGAGGACAGTAGTTAGTTCTACATTTAATTCATAAAAATTACTAATGTGAGCATATGTTCTTGGAATGTGAATGGTCTAAATAAGGGGAGGAAGAAGGAAAAATATTCTCATTTATATATATACTATAAAACTACACCTCGTATCCTTCTTCTTCTCCTTTTGGCTTTTCCCACTAGGGGTCCCAACTGCAGTCCTCAGAACAATTGGCAGTGGAGTTTTACTGTGTCGAGTTCCCAGCCTGGGGTCCAACCTTCCACAGAAGGTACACACATGCACACACTCACACCTAGGGCCAATTTAGAATGTTCTCTTCACCTGTAGCACACTTCATATGCCGGTTGGAAACACACCTAACAGATGGGGACCATAATACTCTGGTAAAAGGTGTATACCCCATTTGTGTTTTTTCTTCATTTCCTTTATCCTGAAAGAGGGGAGTGATTACAATGATTATAAAAGATGCCCTCTTCCAATACATAGGCAGCATTGTGGATGAACAGGGATGGGTTATTGTCCTTAAAGGATTTATTTGGAGAATTCCCCCTCACTTTAGTTAATCTATACCTTCCCCCTGGAATCTCAGTATCAAAAATATCCTTCAAAACTCACCAATGGGTGGGTTTACAGTCAGATCTTCTCATCTGGGTGGGTAACTAGAATATAACTACCCCTTTAGAAGTATCATCCAGTCCAAGGAAGGAATTTACTTTACCAACTGGTAGATGCCTGAAAAATTTTCTAGGATTAAACTATGTATACACTCTCTCATCCTTAATAATCTGGGCACCTACATACATTATTCCCCAAGATTTCAAACATCCTCAAGTATTGATAGATTTTATATCTCAATGGATCTTGCATATACATGTCAAGTAATGAACACTTGTCCTATCTGTTTCTCTTTTTCTCAGACCATTTTCCAATACTACTGCATTTCCAATAGTACTGCAATTAGGCTTAACCAACGTTCCTCAGTAAAGAAATTGAAAGGTAAATCTATTCTTACTCAAAAATGGGGACATAAAGTAATGAGCTACCTCATTTTTTTCTCATATTCAGGATCCATCTGAAATTCCTCTCATGAAGATTAGAGATGCATGGAACCAGGGAATATACTCTTTGGATCATTATCTAAGAACACATATGATGGGTATGTAAAGGGACAGACAGAACAAGACAGATATTATGCAACATGAATTACTCAAAACCCAAAATGAGAGGGTGAAAGACATAATACAAAATATGCAAACATTTAAGTACTAAGGAGAAATTAGAAGAGCTGTTTATCTATAAAAGGGAACAAGCACTGTTCTCCTTCAAAGTAAAAGATTTTTGACTACTCTGCAGAAAGTAACCAGCTACTGGCCTTGAGACTTAAAAAACAAGAAGTAGATAGCCAAGTGGTACAAATTCATCACCCACATACACAGGAAATACTTAGCACACCGAATGAAATAGCAGAAGCTTTTGGGTAATATTATAATGAGCTTTATTCCAACACTCTGGAAAGAGTTGACACTGTGGATGAAATTATACAATGTCTACAAAAACTACCCCTGTACAAACTAACACAAGGAAAAGAGGGCTGCTTAGTTACTCCATTCACTCTCCAGGAGGTGAAGGAGGTACTGAATAAGAGCCCATTAGGTAAAAGGCCAGGTTGTATGGCATCCCTGTTGAGATTTACAAGCAAGGGAGAAGTGGTTATAGCAGTCTTCCCTAAACCAAATAAAGATAAATCACTTCCTACCTTGTATCTACCTATATTGATACTTAACCATGACTACAAATTATTTATGACTCTAATCACAAATATGCTGGCTAAATTTATTCCCAAAATTACACATATGGACCAAACAGATGTTGTTATGTGGAGGACTATTTTGATAACCTGATTAAAAATGTTAATACTTGACAAGGTAGCCTCCAATTCACAACCACTTCTTTAGCCAGTCTTGTTGCAGAAAATTAAGCTGGGAATTTCTCTGGAACTTACTTTGGCACTTAGATTTCCCCGAGGTAGTTCTTCTCCTACTTTAAAAAATGTACAATGATGCTACAATCATGGTTGAATTAAACACATTTCTGAGAGATGCCCACTATCTCCCTGCCTTTTTGTTATTTACTTAGAACCATTACCTGCCCAGATAAGATAATCTTCGACAGAAGTTTTTTCATATGACAAGATAACATGTAAACTGTACTTGTACACTGATTATCTGCTAATTTTTCTTACTGACCCAAAAAAAGACCTGACCTGTCTCTTTCAGGAATTATGTTACCATGGCTGTCTATCAGGATACAAAATAGACTGAAAAAATGAAGGTATTCAAGATTAACCATGTTCCCTCAGAAAAGTTATTAATGGAATTTCCTTTCTGAACAACAAATGTATGATCGCATACCTAGGGGTAGGAGCATCATTTTCTAATTCCCTTATTGCAATGAGCAATAACATACTTACAAGATTTAAGAATTACTGGAATAGATGGAAATACTAAAACAATGACAGGCTACAAAGAGCACAAATGGTTGCATGGTATGTGCTCCTGCAGATATTATATGTAGGCCAAGCATTTGTAATCGCCTCACACACACACACACACACACACACACACACACACACACACACATCTACCTTTTGGACAAGCCTGAAACCCTTATTAAGAGATTTTATTTGAGTGGGTGAAAGACCAAGAATAGCTTGGGAGCAAATGTCTCTTCCCCTAGCACACAGGGGTATTGGTCTGCCAGATTTAGAATTATACTAATTTTAACAAGAATTAAGACACAACCCAACCCCACCACCTATCTCAGTACCCAATGATCCTAAAATCAATTATTCAGACATGTAAAGAAATTTTCCACCTAACTTGTACAGACAACTGGATATCAGAATTACTCCCTATCAGTAATAGAAAGAATGGGGATGCTTGGTCAACAAACCTGTAGAATTCTATTGCTGAATATCCAAACTTTATTACTGGGAATAGCTGATAGTTGGAGACTCAATTGCCTCTTGGGATGACTTTAGTTAAGATTTTCATTTGCCCCCCAACTGCAAAGATCTTTATAGGCAAAAAGATGGTTCAACTGAATACCTGAAACAAGCACAAGTAATAGGGTAGTGAGAGGAATGTTCAGTTTATTGTACAAAATGTTAATTGCTCCAAAAACTAACAATACTGATAAATATAGAATTATGTTACAAAGAGAGTATGGCATCCACATAGACAAAAAAAAAACTTAGTTGCAAATTTTGCTCATACCCAGGTTAGCTAATAAAGCTTGGAAATTTGGATTTTTTTTTTGCCTGGAAATGCCAATTCAAATATTTTTACATTCCATTGAATCTCAACAGAATATTTCCTACCTTATCAATAAACTGCTAGAGATATAGACAGGTATTAGATGGGGATTGGTTTCATATTTTTTGGGACTGCCATATATTAGATAAGCTTAAAATGCCATTCAGGGAATATGTAATGTTCTTCTCTCAGTTCACTCTTTCCATATTGGCATTCTTACTTGGTGATCTTCATACCTTCCCCTTTGGTACACCACATTTTAGGATGTTAAATTTAATATTGCTATTATCAAAAAGAAGTATCACTAAGATATAGAAAACTACACATCCCGCCCTTCACGAAGATCGCACACTGCTATTGGATGAGGTCTTTTTATTTGAAACCCCTCATCATCACTTAGGCAAAATGGATGAGCTGCTGAGAAAAATGTGTGTAACAACAGAAACAATTGCATGAAATGTTTTATACTTATGAAAAGTAAAGATATGAAAAATTAAGACATGAACCTATAATGGTATAATTGATTCACCTTATTAATGAGCAGAAATTATATGGATCTTCTGAAATGGTACAATTCACAAACTATACTCATAAGTTGAAATTACAATTTGCTATTTATTATTTCACTCAACCATTTTTTTTCTTTCTCTTTATTATTACTGAAAAATTATACTATAAAAGGTTGACAAAGCTTTACAGGAAAAAAGATGGAAAAAAAGAAAGATATATAAACTGCAAGGTAAAGCACAGCAGTCATGTTAGGGAAGCACAGATATAGAAATGATGTTCACAAAATAAAAACAAGTAAAGAGGTAAAAATATTCAGAATTTTTTATATTGTAAGAAGAACGATTTAAATTCTCTGCTGCCAGTATCATAGCCATCCACACATTTAAATGCAAAGTACACAGAACATAGGTCAAGAATTGTTGCTGTTGTGTCTATAATGTCAATTGATACTATATCACATATTGAGTATAGGTAACCTCTTTTTTATCTTCATGGTACAATGTGTGTGACAGATATTGATAAGAATCTGAACTGTGTCTTGTGAATACCCTGGTGTTGTGGGGTTCTAATACACAGATGGCATTGCTTGTGTGAACATAATTATGTTTAATGAAAATATCAAAATTATACATTGGAACTACGTTTTAAAATATTTCCCCTATTCCTGTACCTTTATTTTTTCACTTGATCATTAGCATTCTGTTTGGCATTGCACAATGTGGACTGGCAGTGGTCAGTAGCTTTGAACAACACTTCACCGCCTAAGGAAAAAAGTGAAAAATTTTATTTAAGCCTCTTTCTATAGTGCAAACAAGCCTGGCAGTTATGTATTTATACTGAACTATAACTTGTCTATGATATGGCATCAATTAGACAGCTAATGCAGTTACTCATTATGCTTTCATATATATTTTTCTTTTTTCAATTGTACAGCTGCAGCAGAGATTGCAGAAAACTGTAAGGCACATCAGGAGAGACTATCTCACCTCACATAGGCACATGGTAAGTATGCATTTTTTCTGACTGCAATGCACAAGAAGTTTTCTCAGCCCATCACTGTATATCATCTTGAGCAGGCATACCTTAACTTTAATATCAAGCTTACATGCCTGCTGCAATAGCTCTTGGTTATTTCATTAATCAGTGAGCACATTAAAAGAATTGTGTGTGATTCAATACCCCCAAACAGATACTTTATTTTTTAAAGGTTAATATTTATAAGATATGTGAACTTTAGTACTGCATGGCACTAATAATTCAACATATTTGCAAATGCAGTTGTTACTTTTGAAAACAGATATCTGATGTGGCACAGTGAAATACATGATTCTATTAGCCGTATCACACTATTCTGCTATATTGATTTTAGAACACATTCATGCCTTTCCATCATATCTGGATGTGTCCAAGGTGTACCTATGTATGTGTCATATTGTTTCATCTATTAAAATAATTAAGCAATGTGACATGCCATTGATCCAGTTCTTTCATTTTTGTCTCCCCAACCCTTTATCTCACCTTTTTTCCTTTATTTTTTAAATATTGCTGATGAAAACAAACTGACATTCAGCACAGGGAGGTAGACCAACCACTAGGGATTGGACCTCCACAGTTGGTTTTGACAGCACAACAACAGGCAGCACAGACAACCAGCACATCTGGATCACAACTGGTCAGTGTTGCCTTCACAACTCCTGTATTACCTGCTTCATCTGCATCAGGTAGCTCTACTCCAGGTGGCACCCTACAAAGTAGTAGTAGTAGCAAAGGTGGTGCATTTGTCACCCTACAATAGTTGACAGGGCTGGTTGAGGACATTGTGGAGTGGAGCCTCAGTGCTAAAATTGGCAGGGTGTAAAAGTTCCTGCATAATATTGCCAAAATGATGCCCCATCTGTCACTGACCCAAGCAACTGACACAGGAGACTATGATGACAGTTCTGAGAGTGGAAACTAGATTCTCACTGTTTTCAAGCTGAATGTGGATGCACCTTTGAGGTCCCTTACTTATATCCAGTCATGGTGTCACCCAACCTTTTGCATCTATCACCATCCCTGTCTATCTTGTATGTCCTGTATATCTACACCTGCTACCTAATCTGTTCTATGTACCTGACTCCCTCATTCCTAAGCCCCTTCCTCAATATTCCTCTCTCTCCAAAAAACAATTGTCCCACAAAAATGGTTAAGCCCCTTACAAAGCTCTCCACTTTGCTTATGTGTCATTGTGATGCACTTGATTTGGCCCAATTGGCTATACAACATTATTCTGTTGTTGTCATCCATCCCTGGTGTGGTGACTCTGCAAAATCATGAAATTCTGTATACAATAATATAGTTATGTTGTGACGAAGTTAATAGCTATGTTGCTCTCCCACAACACTCCTGCATATTCCTGTATTCTTTCCTCTGTGTCCTGCCCTCTTCTTGTCACCCCCATTTTCACTATTGTCCCATCAACCTCTTGTTCACATGCTTAATCTGGTCAAAATCACACAACACACATGGCCAGAAATGGCCCATGGAAAAGACTTACATTTTTGTCCTCAGCATTTGCATGGAGGTTGGCATTGTGCACCAGTTATGAGTGATGGTGAATGCCATTCAACTTCTTATGGCAAAGCTGAAGATTTTAATTTCAGCTACAGTATTCCAGTTACTTTCCTGCAAATGTGCTTAAACCTGCTGCACTATGGGAATACAGAGCAAAGGCAAACAAAAGAAGTACTGTATAACAGTTACTGTAACCGTTCTCAGGATGCTGGATGGAATGAACTAGAAGTTCATGTGTTGTGTATTGAGATAATTTCCCTGTTTGTAGACTGATGTCTTTGCATAGTATTAGGGATTCAATTACAACTGTAGGTCAAATTATTATTTCATGACATTTTATATTCCTATCATATAGTTAACTGCAAACATCTGCATTTCTCTCAATTTAGAAATTTTTATTTATACCATTTGAATAGTACAGGAAGACATTGTTTTCAAAATCATTCCAACCTCAACAGGGAGACTTAGTAAGGCACCATTATCCTGTTTATGTCTTAATTTCGGTTGTACCCTTCTACACCTTCTTGCTCCCTATAGCAAACTTTTTATTATAAACAGCATGACAGCTTAATAATGAAGTAATAAGTAAGAGTAACACACCATAGAGATGGTCTTACATGTCCCACAAAAAATGGTGCTATTCTTCTCTCCATCTGTCTCTCTCTCTCTCCCTCTCTCTTAACCCCTTCTACTTCAGTAAGATGTCAATATCCTTCAATTAAAGAGTACATAATAGGAGTTCCTTTTTGACATGATGAGATAATGCTCAGATCTACAGTCAGATTTTTGCATACTTTAAAGGGTTCTAATCCAGGTATTACCTAAGTGTTACTGTTTTAGTGCACTATTTTATGTGTACCTGTTGGCTACATATTGTTATGAGCCACTATTCTCCTGTTTCTATCATAAACTATGTGGTCCCTGCTTCCCTCTCCCCCTGTCCATGTATCCTCTTCCTTCTGTGTCATTAGTCTTCCTCCTCTGCATTTGCATGTCTGGTACTGAGCATCAATTGTAACTAAGACTAAATATAAGTACAACACATAGGGAAAGATCTTCTGAGGTTTTGCCTTCAACTGCATTACTGTGGTGCCCTTCACGCTGCTGTGCTTAGCTATGTATAGTCAGGTTAATCTACTTTTGAACAAGCTGAAGAGTTGAATATACAGCATACATTTGTCCTGAGAGTAATGAAGAGTTATACATACATTCCATTTTCTGCAATCTGTTGTCACATGGGAACTTTGTGAAGTAGGAGTTCCTATGTGCAGTGTTAAGATAATGGTCCAGTCTGTAGGTTTTTCTTGCAGTACTCACAAGGATCAAACCCAGATGTATGC
Organism: Protopterus annectens; assembly: GCF_019279795.1. NCBI lineage: Eukaryota > Metazoa > Chordata > Ceratodontiformes > Protopteridae > Protopterus > Protopterus annectens. The sequence continues at coordinate 265,357,915 of NC_056733.1, forward strand.
TAAACTGTTTTTGAATGTTTTGTATAACTCCTGTGGCTATAAATGTAATATACACTGTACTTAACACATCATTATTCTGCTAATGAGTTTGCTCTGCATTGTGAAGCTTTTCTTCTACAGATCTTACCTGAATAATTATGCTGGTAATGCAAACAGTGACAAAACACAAAGATGTGCTGCAGAAATGAAATATGAACTAATGTGTTATGCATATTGTGTATTCTTGTCACAAATGGTCCACTTCTTCCCGCCACTTCTGTGTCATCCAGTAACCCTCCGATTCCAAACTACTTCCATAAGCTATGGTTCCACCAGCAATAACATGCTTTGTCCATCATGTTCATAGGTTCATATGTGGTTAGTGGGCTAGTGACCAGAAGGTCTTTATAAGCCTAGTTGTTTGCACCCAGTGTAATACTAGAGAAACCCAATATAAAGGATCTTGCCTAAACTTGATAACTTAGTTAGCAACAGCTGTCCATATCTAGGAGAGACACAGGTGAAATCCCCAGCAGGAATTTACAGTTTCCCATCCGGTCATCCAGTCCACTCTTAAACAGGGTCATAGAGGGGCTATGTTTGATGTGAACTGGTAGCCTATTCAGGAGGAGTGGCAACCTCTGAGAAACATATCTTTCCCTCAGCAGGTCCTATTTATATTGCAGGCCAGGTAAAGGTCCCTAAAGTAGGTGACCCTTGTCCCATTTGAATTGCGGATGTGCAGCATTTCCATTAGGTTTGAATCCGTGAATCTGAGATTGCTCTGTAGGCCAGGCACAAGTCTCCACTAAGTAGTCTGTATGCTTCTGAGTACAGTGACAGTGACTGCAGTCTGTCAATGTATGACATGTGCTGGAGACCCTGAATTTTCTTGGTTAGAAATCTCTGAGATCTCTCAAGTTGCTGCAGTTGCCTGGTAAGGTACATACCAAAGGGAGAATTGTACTCAATTACTGGCCTGGTGAGGATCGAGTACAGGGGTGTTATGACCTTTTTCGCTCTTAAGGCAATGCCTTTGCTATTGAGGTGCATGATGTAGAATGCCTTTCTTACTACAGTAGACACATGGTGGTCAAAGTTTAGGCTACAGTCAACTTGCGTTCTCAAGTCTCTCATTACTGAGTTGTTACTTAGGGTATTATTATTTATATGATAGTCCTCAGCAATATAGTTTTTACCAAAGGGGATGATAATGCATTTTTTTGCATGGAGTTTAAGTCCATGGCTTTGGCACCAATCGCTGGTTTGTGGAAGTCCCTCTTGAAGTACATGGACATTGCTTGGAGATTCAATGATTGCACCTAATTTGCAGTCATCAACATACTAGTCAGCCACAGCCCCTCTGTTTTGGCCTGAATTTCTAATAAGTATATTCCAAACAATAGGGGGCCCAGCACTGACCCTGTGGTTGAGGTAAACTCCCCAACTTTGACTGAGTGTGATCTGTTGGTGAGCCAGTTAGCAACCCACTGGACAACATAAGGACTGATATTCAACTGGGAGAGTTTATCAACGACGCCCGAATGTGGGATTGTGTCAAAGGCCTTGACAAAGTCAAGGTAGGCTGCATGCACAAATTTGCCTTTGTCTATGGCTCTGGTGACAATTTCAAAGAAGCCCATCAGGTTTAATAGGCATGACTTGCCTTTGACAAATTCAAACTTTGTCAAATCAAGGATTTGGAGATCACCTATATCCTTTATTTGTAAGGTCCATGATGACCTTACACATAAGGCTGGTTAAGCTTATGGTTCTGTAGTTCCCAGGGTCTATTGCTGTACCCTGTTTATGAAGGGGGGTGATGGTTGCTATTCAGCAGGGACAAAACCAGTACTTAGGCTGTGGTTGAACACAGTACCTTATAGAGTTGCTAACTCATATTTTAGACCATTTAAAATGCAACCTGAGATGCCATCTGGTCCCTTAGAGGTTGTTTTTTGGCCTTGGAGAGAGCATTAATGACTTGATCTTTGGAGATGCAAGGTGGGGGAGATGTAGAGGGAATGTTTTGCAAAGTGTTTGGAGGGGATGGGGGGTGAAATTTTCACCAAACTTGTCAGCTAATAGGTTATCTATTTTTGCAGGATCAGTGTGTGTGATGCCATCCACAGCTAATTCAGCACACGTCTGAGTCCTACCATTTAGGTTACTGATATAGCTAAAGAATGCCTTATGCTTATCCTTAGCTATGGTTGCTAATTTTATTTTTGAAATTGCCCTTAGAGGATTTTATAAGTTCAGCATGGTTTATCAACCGTGTCATCCCATGCTGACAGAAACTGGATCCTATAAGAATGACATTAGAAACTAAGCCAATTGTTGAAGTCAATCATTTTTTGTTTATATTGTGGTATCATCCTAGGTGAGGGTAGAATGCTGCTCAAGGCTAGGGAAATACCTGCCTGGGACACATATTCATAGAGCTCAATCATGTCTCTCTTCATATAGTCCCATGAGGTACATCTGAAGTAATTCACACCAACATGAACAATGGAGTCATAACGGTATTTGTTGAGAAACTCAAGTGCATGTGCGATCTGATGCATCCTGGCACCTGATAGACAGCTGACCGTAACCTTCTCCTTGTCCAGCCTGATGACTGGAACATCTGTGTGTCTCACAATGGAGTCACCTATGGCTAAAAAATTTGGTTTAGATGTGGTTTGCCTTAGGGGCTTATTTGGTGAGACACCAGTGCTTGTGTTTTTATATGTACTGAGTGCTGTAGGTGCTGTATTAGGTGTAGCATGTTTGTGTTTGGAAGGTCTCTGATGTTTAGGTAGGTTTGTGATAAGTACCTCCACCATATGATGGTTTATGTGTTGAGTGCATGGTTTGTGTAGGAGGTGTAGTATGTGAGCTGACAACCTGCTCAATGTTACTGTTCCTTGTGTGAGAGAGCAAGGATTCCAGATTCCTAGTGTAGATGCATTTCTCACAAATTTTACTTGGGTGATTTAGGAGTAGAGGATTGTCAGTGTACATGAGGCAGTTGCTACACTGCCTCAGGGCATGTCAATCAGGTTGGTAGGAGAAATGGAGGGAAACTGACTATCCATAATACTAGGTTAAATCCTGTTTTCACAGTGGGGAGATAAAATGAAGGAGTGTGGTATAACTGGGTGCTCTAAATGGGATCTATACTAATGGGGTGCTCTATAAAGGGTCTATACTAGTGGGGGTTCTCTAAATGGTATGACATTATTGTAGATTTGGTGGTTTTTGGACCGTTTAAGGGGCAAAAGCACAGCTAAGATGCTCTCTGAGCAGCTAAGCACAATTTAAGGACTCCTCAGCTGGATCATGGGCTGTTTGTAAGGAAAATTTATATACTGAAGTTTTTGCATCTATAACCACCAATGGTTACCCCCATTGAGCAGTAGTGAGAGACAGTGCATGGAGGTCCCTATACAGATGAATACAGAAGACTAGTGGCTGGTCGCCTGACTCTGTGGAGCTGTATTAAAACAAGCGCAAACCCATGCAAATGTGGGGCTTATGTAGCAACAGTGAGTAAACTGATTTAGAAGTTATGTACCTACCATAACGTTCCATGTTAGTTGTCTTCTTTCGCCTTCTTTCTTGCTGGATGGGTTCGGAGCCGATCCTCGGCTCTGACTCGGCACTTGCTTTAGCTCGAGAACTCCTTTTACCAGCTCGAGGCAACCCTTATCCCATGATGCAAGGCGGAACTACCTCAGATCTCGTTTGGCAGCTAACTTACCCTGCTAAAGGTTATCCTAACCAAAATAGGAACAAAGTTTCCTAAAAGAAGTCCTCATAACAAAGATCCAGAGGAAACAAACTAATAGGAACTCTTCAAGATCTGTCCAGGCCAGGGGGAAGGAGGGAGGAAGAAAGCAGCGAGAAGACAACTAACATGGAACGTTATGGTAGGTACATAACTTCTAAATGTTAAGTTGTCAATCTCGCCTTCATTCTTGCTGGATGGGATCGCGTCCCTAGCACCTGTATCCCGGGTGGCTCAATGGAACAGACTCTTGAGAACTGTGGAACCAAAACTGGCCCTATCTCTGGAGGCCAAATCCAACTTGTAATGAGAAACAAAGGTATGAGGTGTGGCCCAAGTAGCTGCTGCACAAATGGTATCAATGGGAAGTCTATCCTGAAAAGCTGCAGAAGTGGATAGACTCCTGGTCGAGTGTGCTTTTGGCTTAGAAGGTAGTTGTTTGCCTCTGAGAGAGTACACATAGGAAATGGTGGAAGTCAACCATCTGGATAAGGTCACTTTAGAAACTGGAAGACCTAACCTGTTTTCTGCATAAGAGACAAACAATTGGTCCGATTTTCTAATTTGTTTAGTCCTATGCAAGTAGTACCTGAGCTGACGATGGACATCCAAAAAATGCAATTTCTGTTCAGCTCTGTCAGAATAGTTAGGGAAAAAGACTGGTAATTCTATAGATTGGTTAATATTGGTTTGAGATACAACCTTGGGGAGAAAGGAAGGGTTAGTTCTTAACGATACCCTGTCCTTATGAAAAACCAAATAAGGTGAACGAATACAGAGAGCTTGAATCTCGGAAACCCTTCTAGCAGAAGTGACAGCCAGTAAAAATATAGTTTTCCACGTCAATAACTTCAAAGAACATGAAGCAGACGGTTCAAAAGGAGGTAGTATCAAGGATGCTAACATTAAGTTTAGATCCCATTGCGGAGGAGGATGCTTTATAGGTGGTTTTAGGAGAAAAACTCCTCTCAAAAAGGCCTTGCATAATCTATGAGACATGATGTTATTGTCATGCAAGCCAACATGATACTTGGAAATGGCAGCCAGTTGTACTTTGACTGTAGATGACGAGGATCCCGAATGAAAAACCTCCGCTAGGAAATCTAAAACAGAATGTATGGGAGCAGTAAAAGGATCAATATTTCTGGAGTTTGCCCAAATCGAAAACCGTCGCCACTTGCTAGCATATATAGTCCTAGTGGACGACTTCAAAGAAGACACTAAAATGTCTCTGACTGAGTCAGAAATCATTGGTAGCCTGGCTAGGGAAGGAAGTGGAGCAACCAAGCAGTGAGGTTGAGAGACTGAACGGCCCGGTGCTGCTGACCCGACTGGTGGATCAAAAGATCCGGAACTGGGTCCAGATGCCAGGGCTGCACCAGAAGGTGACGATGCAGAGATGGAAACCAAATCTGTCGAGGCCAAAGGGAGCAATGAGGATCAATTTGGCTCTCAAAGCGGTGGCTTTCTGAATGACTTGTGGAATCAATGGAAAAGGAGGAAAAGCATAAAGAAGTCCCGCCAATCCTGGGTTAGAGAGTCTCTCAGGGGTTGGCCTGGAAGAAATAGAGTGAAATAGTCTGGGCACTTGTTGTTTTGAGGGGTAGCGAAAAGATCGCAACAAGGGTGCCCACTTCAGAAAAATCTGATCCACTACAGATTGATTGAGAGACCACTCGTGAGGCATCAGAATAGATCTGCTTAGCCTGTCCGCCAATAGGTTGGACCTGCCGGGGATGTGCATTGCTATCAGAAACCGCTGAGAAGAGATCGCCCATTGCCAAAGTCTGAGAGCTTCTCGACATAAGGGATAGGACCTGGTTCCGCCCTGTTTGTTGATGTACCAGACCACGGACATGTTGTCCGTCTGTACTGCAATAGTCCCCATGGGAAGAAAGTCGTCGAGGGCTTGCAACGTTAAAAGCACTGCTCTCATCTCCAGGACATTTATGTGCAGATGGTATTCTATGGATTGCCACGTCTCGTGGACCATCCTGCCCTGATAATGCCCCCACCCGATCAGGGAGGCATCCGTGGTGACTGTGGCAACTGGAGGAGGGGAACAAAGGGTCGGCCCTGATGAAGAAGAGGGAGGATATCCACCAGCCCAGATGAGCCCTGCAAGACTGTGTCACTAAGATCTCGTGTCTCATCGGAAGATCGTGATCGACCACTGTGTGAAAAGCATCCACTGCAGGAGGCGCATGTGAAAGCGAGCCAGTGGTAGAAGAACAATGGCCGCAGCCATTAGACCTAGAACTTTCAGGACAAACCTGGCTTTGATCTTTTGCTTTGTAACAGAAGCGAACAAATTTTGGATGTCCAGAATTCTTTGATCTGTTAGTCTGGCTAACATTTTGTGTATTTAACTCTGCCTATAAAGGTGATAGATTGGCAAGGCAGCAGAGAAGATTTTACGAAATTTACTGAAATTCCCAGATTCTTGCAAAGCTGTAGGGTGTAGTCTCTGGACTGAAGAAGCTGACACTTGGTGGTGGCGGAGAGGAGCCAGTCGTCCAAATAAGGAAACACCTTGAATCCTCGTCGTCTCAGGTGAGCTGTGACCACTGCCATGCATTTGGTAAACACTCTGGGGGCTGAAGTGAGGCCAAAGGGCAGGGCTCTGAATTGGTAATGACTGGTCCCTAGCGGCGGAGAAACCTCCTGGAGCGCCTGTGAATCTTTATGTGATAGTACGCATCCTGAAGGTCTATAGAGCACATCCAGTTGTCCTTGCCCAGAAAGGGCAGAATGGACTGAAGCGTGACCATCCGGAATCTTGCCTTTTTGACAAATCTGTTCAGATTGCTGAGGTCTAATATTGGTCTCCACTCTCCCGTCCTTTTGGGGACCAAAAAGAATCTTGAGTAGACGCCGGATCCTACTTGGTCTGCCGGCACTGTCTGGACGGCTCTTTTTTCTAGGAGTTTTGAAACCTCCTGTTTTGCCAAATCCCTTTGACCGGGTGAGATGTCTGGAAGGGATTGTAGAGGTACGGGAAACCTTACGAAGGGGATCTTGTAACCCTCGGATATAATCAACTGTACCCACTTCTCTTGCGACAGGGATTGCCAGGCTACTGGGTACAGTGAAATCCTTCCCCCGACTGCCTCCAAGGGTGGACAGTCGGGCAACACCTCAGGGATGCTGAAAGGGCTTCTCAGGAAGAGACTCCCTGTTGCCCTGGTTCTGAGGACCCCCTGCCTCTAGGGCGTCTATTATTGTTACCCCTCTGCCTCTGGGGTAAACTGACCACGTGTGTCCGGTGTAGCTCCTTGGGCTTTACGGAACCACATCTTGTCCCCCTTCTGACCCTTGGGATATGGTCTAGAAGGAGTGGAAAACTGGACTCCAATGGCAGAAAGAGTCTTACCGTCCTGCTCACACCTGGTCAAGGTATCCTTCACTTGAGGCCCGAACAAAGCCGAACCGTCAAAGGGGGTATTAGTGAAGGGCCTTAAAGGGGTCATAAAATTACACAGCCGCATCCAGGCTTGGCGTCTAAGAGCAACTCCTGTGCCTGCGGCCCTGCTCGCTCCATCGGCTGCATAAGATATGAGCCGCATAGAGGAGTTAGATATGGAATTCAGGATAGCAAGCTGTGAGGCAATCTTTTCCTGAGCCCCAGCAGCAGAAGGATCCTGGACTACTTCACCCAGTTCTTTGAGAATATCTCGTTGAAGCCTGGTGAAGTGACAAAGATAATTCAGCGACGCATAGCAAAGGTCGCTGAAGAAAACATCCGCTTTCCATACCTGTCCATGGTCCTAGAATCCTTATTAGGAGGATGGACAGGTACTGAAGGATCCGCCAGTTCCTTCTTAGTGGCCGCCACCACCATAGCATCCACAGAGACACCTTTGGAAAGGAACTGTTTATCCGACGGGGCTGTAATGAACTTGGATGGTCTCCTGGGGACAGGTTCCACAGAATCTGGAGCCGCCGCCTTCGAGCCACTACCTGCATGAGTGGGTCGAAGGCGGAGACACCCAGGAGGTGGAGGGTTGGGATCCAAAAGCCTCCAGGTATACCGACTCATCCTCGGAGGGGCCAATGGAGGGCCAATTCCTCCTCTGTTTGAGGAGCTCAAGGATGTCTGAAAAGGAGACATCCACAGAGGGGACCGTGGGGAACCCTCCGACTCATCTAAGTCGGTATCAGATGTAGTAGACTCAGGGAGTCTGTGTGTTTCCTCTTACGTCCTCTTCCGAGGGGGTTCCCCTGCAGGGTCAGGAGAAACCTCGGAAGAGGAGGAAATTCCCAGTGGGGAAACCTGGGGCGATGGATCCCTGGGCCTGAGAGCAAGAGGCTGGCAAGAGGCATCTGCAGGCACTGATGAGGGAGGAGCTAGAGGGATAGACCGTTGACCAGGCTCAGAGGCCAGGACACTCCTCATCACCTCAAAGGCTCCTCTCCCCGGGAGACCGGAACACACCGCTCGAAGAAACAGGAATGGTCGGCTCCAAGGAGAGAAGGCTCTGAGGCGATGTCGGCGCCGAGCTTACCAAAGCGAAGCCTCGAGAGGAGAGGGGGTCGGACAAGGGTCCGATGCCACTAGCCCCTGGAGCCGACAGTGGAAACCCGACGACGGATCCCTCCAAGGAAGGTCTCAAGGAGGAGATCGGAGCCGAGGGCGGAGCCGAAGGATGTATCGGCTCCGGCATTGAAACAGTCGCTGTCCCAAGAAGCTCCGGCTCCAAACTCTGGTGTGGAGTCGGAGGAGGAAGTTCAAGAATTGGGGCTATAGCGAAGTCTGTTGAGACGGGCTATGGAGCATTTGGGCCAGTGCCTGAGACTTCAACAGCCTGCTTACCACCCTCTCCAAGTCGTGGTCAGACAGCCTGGAAGATCTCGAAGATCGGCTCCCATCGCTCCGCTCCGACAAAGAGGAGATCCCGGGCGAATGGATACTCATAATAGAGGGAACCGAGATCTCTTACGGTCGAAGCCGCCGGGCGAAGTCCCTAGAACTCCAGATGGAGCCGTGGATTTCTCGGCTCCGATGCTGGATAAAGTGTCGGCTCCAGCCGGAGCCGATAAGGCCACAGTAGTCAGGGTATCGGAGCCGGCCGGCACCGAACCCACTACTTGAGTAGAAGAAGTATCGACTCCAGCGGGCGATATCGGCTCCGACGGAGCCGGAGCCACCGGAGGAGGCTTGGACACTGTAGCCTGAACCTTCGGTGGCTTAAGAGGTTTTCCTGATCCTGATTTAGGAGGAGAACCTTCAGGTTTAAGTAAACCTCGGAGGATTAGTTTGTTCCTCCTTTCCTGCAGGACTCTCTGGCTAAAAGCATGACACAGCACAGGAGTCCAGCAGGTGCAAAGGCCCCAGGCAATAAACACAAGAAGTGTGACCGTCTGTCAGAGACATTTTCTGACAGCACTGGTCACACTTCTTGAAGCCTGAGACCTTGCCTTCTTTAGACATCCTAGAAGGATAGAACACAAACAGTCCCAACAAACACACAAATTAATCCCTTACACAAGCACACAGGAAGGGATAACAGAAAGGGACTAGGCCTGACTAAACTACTTTAGACAAAACTTATAAAAGTTTATAAAAGGTTGAAAATAGGGAATAGGGTGGGCTGTAACTAATTACAGACTACACTAACACTAACAGGGAAAAATAAACCCTAACTACACTTTTTCTTACTTGACTAAGAAAAAACTTACCTCAGCTGGCAAAGGAGACCTCTTTCGCTAAGCGGCAAACGAGATCTGAGGTAGTTCCACCTTGCATCATGGGATATAGGGTTGCCTCGAGCTGGTAAAAGGAGTTCTCGAGCTAAAGCAAGTGCCGAGTCGGAGCCGAGGATCGGCTCCGAACCCATCCAGCAAGAATGAAGGCGAGATTGACAACTTAACATTTAAACAATTTAACCAATAAAAAAGCTCAGAACTGAGCCCTGTACCAGCACCCTTCAATCAGATGATTCCTAACTGCACTGTCCTGTGACAAGGGTGCAGGAGGCCCTCTCCAATGAAAGGTAGCCTGGTTTAATGCTCAATTTAACAAACAGAACCAGATTCAGTAGGTCTGAATCTAGTTTATGCTACAGCAGACAAAAAGTGCAAAAAATCAACACGAACAATTTTAAAAAATCATCAATATAGCAAAACTACGGTTTTAAAAGTGCAAAATACAGTATAAAATTGTACATATGTTTAGCAGAATGCAACAGATTCTTTGGATTGTACAGATGAAGACAGCAGAGCAGTGGCTGGTCGCCTTACTCTGTGGAGCTGTGTTAATACACAGCTCCACATAATACACCTGTAGTGTACATATAAGGACTGAATAACTGCAATTGTCATGGCAACTGTGGAAAGCATAACACCTGAAACATGACCATAATGCATATCTGCTCTGTATTCCATCAGATTCATACATGGATGTTATATGTATATTGCTTATTTGTGGGGAAGTCAGCCCAGTGCACAACAGACCACTTCTAATTTCCATTCTAAGTTCAACATCTCAAGATATGATTACACATGTGTGAATACTTTGCCATCAGCTGTGCAACTGAGCTTGCCAATGCTGCATTTCAGGCAGAGAGTTAAAAAAATTACAAAAAAGAATTCTTTGATTAGGTTTTACAGTAATGAAATCTGACAACAAGTTATAAGATTTGCGGCTAATACTGTGCTCGGAGGCACAGAATAATGTTTACTCAATTAAATCAGTCTGATAATGTATATCTGCACTCCGATGGTTACACTTGCAACTGTGTTACAATGTTGGTTAACCTATTCACACACGATCCATTATTGTTATTCTGCAATGCAATGTCCTATGTAGGAAGTGTCTCTCTTGTCAATGCACATTGTACAAGCATGAGATAAGGCACGTGTGTAATCATCCAGGAATGAAATGGCAGGAATGCTTGATTTTAAATCACTGTTTTGTAACAGTCATTGGCATCCTATACTGTGAAACATTAATGTAATATACATGAATGACAGTATACAGATGTTAGCAGAGAAGTATGCCACATGAAAAGTCACTGTTTTGTTATGTTGGCCCATCCACACATATGCATTTGTCCCAAATCCTGTGATGCACAGTATTAGCTGTTCCAAACAGTGATTATTTGCAAATTACAAATGCTTTTTCACATTGTTAAATTCAGACTTCTCCAGTGGCATTTGTGACTAATATTGTGCTCTGCAGATTGTGTAATTAAACAGGCAAGAGGTTTACTTCTCCCCATGGGAAACTTTTGTGTGTGCGCCTGGGGAGGTATAGTGACAGGTAAGTAACACTTCAACGTCAAAGGTGCTGTGTCCACCTCACTGAGGAGAATATATTTAACTTTGGACACAGGTCCCTCAGCACTTTATCCTACTTTTAATGGAAACACTGTCTCTGCATCACACTTACAAGGTCATCCTGTCAAACACTGCACTAGCGACCCAAAAGAGTCAGACTTTTTCTGTGGTGCTTGCAACTAATACTGTGCTTTCTAGATTGTGTAACTAGATAGGTAGGAGGTTCAGTTACCACTGTGTAGAACTTCTGGGTGTGGCTACAATAGCAGGTGTACATAGCTACCTAAACAGACATGCTGTATCAACTTTCAGTCAGAGGAAACATTTTACCTGGGTGAGTATTCTGCCATCCCCTTTTCCCAGTTTTATCACAAACATCTTCTCTGCAACACAACGATGAGGTCATCCTGTCAAAACTGCCCTCTTCCCCTATAAGAGTCAGACTTCTTCTGTGGCACTTGCATCTAATACTGTGTTCTCTAGACTGGTGAGGTATGTGGTTCAAATCTAACAGTGATGAACTCGGGTGTCTGTGTGGTGCTAGTGTCATGAAAGTAATCCTTCAGCAACATATGGGCTGTAATCTCTTCCACTCAAGAGAAAACTTTAACATTAGAAAAAGCTCTATCTGCAGTTTATCCCACTTTTAATGGAAACTTCTTCTCTGCAATACAGTGATGAGGTGGTGATCCTGACAAAAGTGTACGCTCTCCTCTTAAGAGTCAGACTTATTCTGTGACACCTGCAGCTAATACTTTGCTCTTTAGACTATATAACTAGATAGGTATGAGGTCCACATTTTACAGTGGGAACTGGTGTGTGGCTTTAATTTCAGTAACAGTCATGCTGTATCAAGTTCCACTCAGTAAAAGATTTTAACATGGAAGAGGATACCCCTATCCCCTTATCTCACTTTTATCACAAACATCTTTTCTCCATCCCACTGTTGAGTTCAGCATGTCAAAACTACACAGTGTGCCCTTACAACTCACAGTTCTCCTGTGGCTCTTGTGGTTAATTCTGTGTTGCATTGATTCTGTAAATAGATAGGGGGTTTGAATCCACCACTGGATAAATAACATCAGTATGTGTACTGTCATGTGCAATTGTGTCCCTAATAATGCCCCTTATGTAAAATTCCACTTAGGAGACATATTACCCTATAGATTTGTATTACCTCCAGGCTATATAAATCTTTGGAATGCAATGCTTACATCATGCTATCAAAAAGAACCACATGAAGGTGGTCATATCAGTTTTCCTGTGGTGTTGGCTGTAGATACTGTGGTCTACACTGTTTAAATACAAAGGGAGGAGGTTTGAATCCAGCAATGATGGAACTGTCTGAGGGTGTTTCTCATGTGGTGTAGAGAAGGCTTGTAGCACATGTAGTATGTGTTACTTTGCACTTCAGATAGTTTGATACATTTTTAGAAGAACATCAGTGTATAAAAGGATGATGCTTTCCTCCATTCAAAGTACATTGTAACAATTGTAAAAGAGCATCTGATGTGTTGTGTGTGATTTGGGCAGTGTTCTGTACCTTGGAATCTTTGGTAAGCTGTTCAAATGCATCCATCACTCCTTAGACTCACTTGTGTCACTATGTGAATGTGATGGTAGGTAACAATGTTGGCTATCTGCTGTGTACATGCATGACTGGGATACCTATTACAATGATTTCTGCTCCTTTTTCACACTGAACCACTTTCTTTGATAATGATGATCCCATGAGATGACATTTATCTTACCTGTGAGAACTGCTAAGGCTTTTCCTGTCATATGAGGACATGAAACTATGTTTTGTATGTTTATGTCTTAGTACGGCAGGTGTTTGAATCCATGATTATCCACACAGTGTTCCTGATTGCCATTCTACCATCTCTTTAATGACTGTATTATGCATATTGTGTGTCTGGGTATACCTAGCAGCAGGCAATATTGCGTGAGAAACACACATACAGCAACAGTATTTTAAAGGAATGACAGGCACACATCTCTCTTGCAGCAATAAAATTATGTCATTGCTTAAAAGACCAAATGTCTCACACTTATAGTACCAATGGCACCACAGCACATTCATCTTTTCCAGTGTCATATAACTTCTGTCATCACATAGTCAGGTGTTCAAAGCTCACATTGGCTGACTGCAATCATTGCATGCCCTAATGCTGTTATACATGAATGACATCCACAGGTGTTATGATGTGTACAATTACAGGAGGAGAAACCACCCCCAGCCCTTTTATGTCCTATAAATTTTAAGGCAATCATATGATGTAATGACTTCACATAGATGGAGTCTCACACCTTCATTAAGACTTCCATGGTGGCACATGTGATTCATAAACCTGCTTCTAGTCAATGGGATTACATAGTTTGCTGTCCAATTCCAGCCAAGGGCAACATCCTATGAATGTACTGACATACACAAACAACAATGTATGAAGCTCTTGCTCTCAATTTATATCTATTTATTACTAATGCAAATAATACGTATATATATATATATATATATATATATATATATATATATATATATGTGTGTGTGTGTGTGTGTGTGTGAGTGTGTGTTGTTTACATGCTGTTATGGTAGAGTTCACTGTAATGTCTTGTGAGCATGCCCAGTACAATCCTGTATTACATGTGCTTCATTTACAAAGGGAGAGCTTGAAGTATTGCAGTGTCATCAAATCTGTGTTATCATTTGTCACTTGTGTGGTTTGATTGCTATTATACTACTGTCCATGATGCACAAGTATATCAAACACATACTCATCTAGGACAGATGTCAATGTAATATACCTTTCTATCTATGGTTGTCCAATGACAAATGTTAAAACATTTCCCTTTCTGTTGCACATGACAGCTCATGGCCTACTTATACAGGATGGAGTGGAGGTACAGCACTACAGTCAGTTATCACACATACATTCACTGTATATATATATATATATATATATATATATATATATATATATATATATATATATATATATATCATATTCAATAACTGCATTGTATGTGAATAGCCCCTAAAGTATCTAAAGTATCTATTGTCATTGCTAACTATTATCTCAGCTCAGCATATCAACATTAACATCACATTTACTCCCCCTTTTTATTTACAGTGTTGCATTCATTGTGTCCTTCTCACATCCATTGTTAGCATGTCTGTTTTAAGTTATGTACAAACACTTGGAAATGGGATAATTTATTATTATCATCAATATGGATGTCTTCCTATTAAAAATGTGATGCATGGCTAGGCTTAAAAAGTCCCTTGTGGTCGTTAGCCTAGTAAACACTTATGAACCTATGAACCTATGTTTCTTTCTGGCATCATCACATTTGAATGCATTAACTGAGTGCATTTTTTTCCATTTACCACCCTCCTGTAATTATCACTACACTGCTCAGAATGTTTTCTATGTACATTAGCCCAGTTTTCATTTCCTCTGCATCTACATGCTTAAAAGTCACTTGCCTTTACTTTATGTAAGCTGTCTGCCTGTATTTGCATAATAAGTCTGCCTACAGGCAAGTATTGTTGTTTACATTGTATGCTCATGTGTCCAGCAGAATTTCATGGCCACCAACACTCATGCTGGCCATGAAACGGTGCTTGGAATCATGCAAGCACAATGAACAGCATATATATTTAATGACCACTGCTGCTTATCCTACTAATGCACTGCAATCATGTAGACTTCACGTGAAGCACACACAATTGTTAATGAATCCCAGGGATTGTTTAAACTGATATTGTCTTTCTTATGTCATCCTAAGCAACAATTGTTTACAATCTACTGTAGGGTCTGGGTACATATGACTTTTAGTGTTTATAACAAGTATGGCACCATTAAGAATTAAGCCGCGGTGGTACAGCGGTAGTGTTGTTGCCTCACAGCAAGAGGTTCTCTTGTTCGATTCATGGCTGGAGTGCCTTCTGTGTGGAGTCTGCATGTCCTCCCCACAGTTGAGTGGCCTCCGAAAGACATACGTGAATGGGCGTGCCTTCGCTGAAGGTTGGGCGTCGGGCTGGCAACTCGTCTCCATAAAAAAAAATCTACTGCCAATCATTAGCGGACCGGGGTTCCACTGTGGCAACCCCTAACCGGGAAAAGACAAACATGGTACCATTAAGAATGGTCTCAGTCTGAATTTTTTTTTCGAAGAGTCAATGCATTTTATGATATACAAAATATAATTTCTATTAAATGAATGCCTTCATAACATATAACATTTGTATAAAATGTTAATGAGTAAGTATAATGTAACTAATACTAAATCCAGATCTACAGGTTTGTACTTAACAGTATGTTGAACAGTGATTGCTACTTACTTAAATCAGTTGATTTTGATGTCTAAACAGACCTGTGAAATCACATATCGAAAAGACCAATTTAAACTATATCTGTTTTGTATGCTTACATACTTAAATTCAACAAATAGTGTCACCAATTCATCACCGCCAGTAGTCTCACAAACTGAAAAACATCATTGCCACTGAAGTCATTCAAAACACATTCAGTGCTAATATATTTATTTAAGGCTTAATATTTGTACAGAAATGGCAGAAAATTATGTCTGGTTGTTGGTCACAACTCTATTCAAAGTGATTTTGTTAAGTACAGTTGTAAGGTAATGTTAACTTTAAGGACATTACCAGTGAACTCTGTATATCTGGTTTATGCAGACAGAGATCAGACAAAAAGATACAAACCAAAGTGCAAATTTAAAAATGAGAAAAAATGAACACTTAATATTTACGTGGACAATAATTAGGATAAATTATTAACTTTAATTCTGTTGGCTGCCAAAAATGCAATTACTTGAAAACGGAAATCAAAATCTAAACCAACTGTATTTTAAGTACTGAATATTGTAAAACAGATAAACAAACAGAAGATGGATTTTTAGAAAAGGGACAGATTAAATTACATATAAATTAGTGGAATTTTTAGGATTATTATCTGCAGAATAATGATCAGGAGGAGCAGTGAGGTTTAAGGGTAGACAGGAATTGAGCTATTTATATAATGTTGGACTGAAAGATAGTTGTGATAAAGAAAGAGAACATATGTTATGTATAATGTATGTAAATGAAAAAAATGTTAATGTTTTCTGTTAATGTATGTGTGCCTGTATCTTAAGTGATAATTTAATAAATGTATTTAAACAAAAAAGCAACAACATTGCAAAGTAGCAGAGTAGGTAGAGGGAAGAAAGGTTTCTGTGATGAGGAAGTGGGAAGAAGAGACTTGAGAGACAGACTATATGAAGACTATTAATTAAGTGACAGTTAATCAAATATCTGGTTAATAGGTATGAGGGGAAAAGACAAGCATTTATCTTTCAATGTGGATCATATTTACAAGCAGCCAAGGAAGACAGATGAGAAAATAAGTTATGGATAATCCAAAGAGCTGGGATAGGGTACCCCAGATTTGACTCCTTAATTAAGGAGACAACCCAAACACCAGATCAGATATATACTAGAAGGCTGTTCTGCCCTATCAAACCACTATTAGGGAGCTGAGGGTGTGCAGGTGCTTACAAGGCTTTACAGAGACCAGGTGCAGGACAGTATTTTAGATAAGAAGCTTATGAGCCTAAGAATTCAACAGGAAAGAAACATTTTTTTCTGTGATTTCTGCCCCCATGCCTGCCAGCCATTAAGCCTCCCTCAAGTGTAACACAACCATTCACTCCTTTACCTGGGAATTTCACCAAATATCATGATGAGAGCTATCCAGAGGGGCCAGTTTCAGGCAGCCATGATAGTGCTTTATGCCCTCGCTGGTATCCCATTAGTGATGGTATTTTGTAAAGGCCTAAACTCTGAATGGAAGACATATAATCCACATCCATGAGGAGGTTCCCAAATATCTTTTTCATGTGAGTGTATGTTTCTGTACACCCGCATTGAGGGCTGCCACCAGATAGTGTCTTGGTGAGCCTAATGCCTACCCTCTTTAGGCTGCACATTTGCATCAATGCCCCTCTGAAAGATTGTGGCACTTTGTGGCCAGCCCTACGCTGGTCTTCCCCTCAAGATAAAGATGTCAAACCTCCTCTGTCAGCACTAGAAGGCCAAGCCACTAACTGGACTTGACTTGCCAAACCTGCAGCCATGATTTTATCTCCATGCATCACTACATCTGGTTAAATTATTATTATTTTTTTTTATTTATTTATTGACATTTGATAACCAGGTAATGTCTGACTGGGCAATTAGCCCGTTTTCAATGGAGACCCAGGAAGAAAAGCTCCAGAGATGTAACAGTTAAACATTAAAACCATTAAATACAAAGTGTGAGGGAGAACCATATAAAAAGCCAAAGGTTGTAATGGTCACATATGATACATCATTAACAATCAGCATTAATAAACAAAACATCATTACATCAGTAAATTTAGAACAAAACAATATTAAACAATTTATATATATATATATATATATATATATATATATATATATATATATATATATATATACATATACATATACATATAAACTAAGCAAAAAAGAAATGATCTAGAGAATGGTGGAAGTGTCATCGCCTAGGAGGACACGAGGATATGTAAGGGCAAGAACAGAGTCAGTAGAGGAGAGTAAGAGCAGGTTAGTAATGGGGAGAACAAGAGCATATCCAATGATTTGAGAAGTATTGTTTTAGGGCCTGTTTGAAGTCATGAGTATTAGTGATGGATAGAATATGTTGAGGAAGAGAATGCATGTTTTCCAACAGGAAAGCAGTCTAATATGATAACAAGATTAAAGTAATTGTTACAACAGATAAACAAACTGACCGTCTTCAAATTCAATTTAGTAAGGATATGTAGTCTTTAAATGTTAAAAATGGTTGTTGAATGTAACATTTGGTAAGATATATTCTGTTTTATTGATCAGGACACTTTTTTGATTGGCCCTGTGTGCATAAAATCATAGAGTGATTTGAGTTAGATTAGTATTTTTGGAGATGATCTAGATGCTGTGGAAACAGAAAATTTTATGCAATCAAAAAATATCATGCCCAGCTCTGTGGCATAGAGGGCTACAGTCCTGATTATGATCCAGAGGATCAGAGTCTGATTAGTCCTTAGGTGCTGAAGTGAAGGATGGGGATAGAAATACTGAGCCATCCATGGGGAGAGGGAGGGGTGGTTCCAGTTGGCTGATAGCAACGACACAAGCAAAGACTTCCACAGTACAAAAAACCAACAAGAGCCAGAAACATTAGTTTTTCATTGCTGATGGTAACCTTCGTTATTGCATTTTAGAAGCATATATGCCCAAGGACAAGGCATATCCCACACCCACAATGATGTGAATGCTCACTTCAATTAAATGGTGGTTGAGTTAAGGATTACTAGGAAATATTCAAGCATTCATGAAAATAAGAGCTACTAGGTTGGCTGCTGGGAAGACTGTGAAAATTGGTAACAGGTGGGGGGGCCGAGGATATAAAAGGATCACTGGTGATAGCAGCCCTCACCTGTGGGTGATTTGGGCTACTAGTCCAGATGGTTTGAGATACAGGCTGGCTATGTGGCCTGTGTATGGCAGAGATACAAACATCTTTCATGCCTGTCTTGTCACTATCCAGTCGACTCCAGTGGCCATATGTCAGTAATAAGTAATGAGTGGGTTAAAATTCATTGAAAGGGGACTAATAGTCAGCAGGTGGCAAAGTGACAAGCATATAGAAAAAATATCAAGGTATTTAAATATGGAAAAGTAATGAACTGGTAGATTGTGAGATCATAGAGAGATAACTAGTTTGCATCATCAAAATTTGTAATTAGCCAAAAAAGCATATTTTTGGGATTATTCAGTTGTTGTTGTGTCTTTCGGCTTTTCCCGGTTAGGGGTTGCCACAGCAAAACTCCGGTCCGCTAATGATTGGCAGTAGATTTTTACATGCTGAGTTGCCGGCCCTGATGCACAACCTTCAATGAAGGTACACCCATTCACGCATGTCTCTACACAGAAGATGCTCTAGCTGAGAATCGAACAGGACAACGTTTTACTGTGAGGCGACAACGCTACCGCAGCACCAAGACTATTTTTTTTTCAAGAGAAAGTAGTCTCTAACATCATTGAAGTCTGACTATAGGAAAATATGAATGTCCTCTTAGCTAGGTTCAGAATACAGCAAGATCAGGTCATCCCCATACATAGTTGCATAGTTAAGAAGGCTTGAGTGAGCTTTGTTGGTAAAACTTGTTTTGTAGCACTTCCAGTGTCTTTTCAGTTGATAGGGATCTCAGAGTCTTTGTCAGCCAAGAGACTCTCATGTCATCAAGCTTCATTAAAGGAGAAAATCTTATTTTGGATCTGTAAAAAAAAGCATCTTTAGTATGAGCGAAAATAGTCACTGTAGAGCAAAGTCAGCAAATCAGAACACAAAAGCAAAAACAATAAGGGAGGATAAACAACACAATATTAGAAGACAGGAGAGGGAGGAAATTTGGGAAGTTAGATAAAGCTGCAGTGTTTAATTGATGTCATTCGAAAGTGCCACGCTTTTGGTGGAGCTGTCATGTCAATCTAAGCATATAAATGCCTTCTTGAAAAGAGTGAAGGGCTGAGTTTGCACTGAACCTGTCTGCCAGTATGTTGGCAATGTCTGTGGGTTCAGTGATTTTTGTATCATTTTGGACTAATTCTGAGCATATCTGGGAGTTTCCACCCAGGTTCCTAACATAGCTGAAAAAGGCCTTATGATTGTCCTTTGAATCCATGGCAATTTTTCTCTCAAAATTGGTCTTAGTTGATTTTATGAGTGCTCGTATTTTTTACTAATAATGATCAGGGTGACTTCCCTTTTATGGATTTTGTTCTATCATGTAATAGCTTTCTCCTCTTATTGTAAAGTTTGTTAATGGCTGGGGTCCACCAGACTGGACGTTTGCCCTTTGTGGAAAGAGTCTTGGTTTTATTTGGGATTGCCTGATCCATGCAGTCCTGGAGGTGTTCATAGAAGGCATTTGTAAGGGCTTCCGCAGCTTGGGTTGTGGTTTCCTCTGGCTCAGGGGCCTTGAAGGATACCACACCAGTCTTGAGTAGTGTGAAGTTTGCTTTAGAGAAGTTCTTCACTATGGTCTTTTTGTTTGGGGTGGGGGCGGATGTGGATTTCCAGTGAGATTAGTTTATGATCAGATCTCACCAATGAGGGATATACTTCGTGTGGAGCATTTTGTCCCCATGTTTGTGACAATGAGATCTAGTATATTTTCTCCTCTTGTGGGAACAGTGACTAGCTGTTCCATGGCATTTGAATTTATGAACTCCAGGAACCGTTGGGCTAGAAAGTTAGGGCTTGAGTAATGTTCCCAGTCTATATTCGGGTAGTTGAAGTCACCCAATATGATGGTGTTTGGAGATACATTTATACCCTCCAGTGTCTTCAGGAAGGCTGTGTGGGGTTCCTGAGTTTGAGAGGGTGGCCTGTAGCATGCTACAATTTGTAGAGCAGTTTGCCTATGGTTAGTTGCACCTGGATGGTTTCCGAAGCTTTGCGTTGCCACCAACCTGGAGGTGTGGGTATCCTTTATGAATATGGATACACCCCTCCTTTTGTGGTGTGGTCCGGGTTTTGGGGCGGAACGCATGATATGAGGTAAAACCTAATAGTGCCGGGTGCTCTCAGGAGCCTTGAACCAGGTTTCAGTTACAGCACAGACATCGATGTTCTCCATACTGAGAAGGGCCTCGAGTGCATTTTGCGATTTAGACTTCTGGCATTGAGCAGCATTACCCTCAGTTTCTTCCCATTTTTGTTTTCTAGGGTGGTAGGTTTAGAATTTGAGCCTTGCCTAAAAAGGCACTATGGGGGTGGCAAGAGCCTTAGCCAATATCCGAATCCCAGGGTGACAGGTGCAAGCCGTCCCTTGCGGGCAGCGTGGCTTGTCAAGCATGTCATCCCAGGCAGACAGACACTGGATCCCCTTTGAATGACACCAGACATTAAGCCAATTGTTAAAGCTGATCATCTTGTCTCTATATTGTGGCATCATTCTTGGTGAAGGAAGGATACTGCTCAGGGTTAGGGTCATACCTGCCTGGGCTACATAATCAGAGAGCTCCTCTATGTCTCTTTTCATGTAGTCCAGGGAGGTACGTCTCAGGTCGTTCACACCAGCATGGACAATGACTGTGTCATATTTGTACTTGCCGTGGAGTGACCAGTGCTTGTGTTATGTGGCGGATTCTAGCCCGAAGGCAGCTTACTGTGACCCTCTCCTTGTTCAGCCTGGTGAGTGGGACGTCAGTGTGTCTGACTATGGAGTCACCTATGACAAGTATGTTTGGTGTTGTATTTGGCCTTAAGGGCTGTGACTGCTTTGCACACTGCTTTTGTGGTTTATGTGTTGCTTGTGGGGTGTCTTGAGGTAGCAGTTGTTTGGGTGTCTGCTTTGGAGGCCTCTGCTGTTTAGGTAAATTTTACTCAGAGCCTCGAGTATGTCTTTGTGTGTTTATGTGTTTGATTCAGTGGAGTGGTAGCATTATGTGAGGCTGGTTTTGTGGTGTGTGTAGTTGCCTTCTCCTCCTGTCTGGTCTTGCCAGTCCTGAGTTGAGAGAGCTCAGCCTCCAGTTTGGCTAAATAGCTGCATCTCTCACAAGTATTTGTGTTATGTGGGAGGAGGAAAGGGTTGTCTGTGTACATGAGGCAGTTATAACATTGCCTCAAGATTCCCAGATTCACCAGCTGGACCGGAGAGGAGATTGACAACTGACCTTTGGACATGCTAGAATAATATTGGGAAATCCTTAATTGAAAACAAGGGCCAGTGGGGAGTGAGGGTGTAGTGCTTTTAATTTTTAGTGCTGACTTATATAATTGCTTTAGTGAGCAAGTGCCAGGTAACTTGAGTGCAATGTGTTACAAGTAACTAAATGCAAAAACGACAAACAGTAACTTTCTTTCAAGTGAAACAAGGAAATAAGTACAGTAAGCAATGCAGATATCACTAGTGATCCACAGAAGCGCTATAAGCCTTAGTGATGGATAGAATATGTTGAGGAAGAGAATGCATGTTTTCCAACAGGAAAGCAGTCAAATATGATAACAAGATTAAAGTAATTGTTACAACAGATAAACAAACTGACCGTCTTCAAATTCAATTTAGTAAGGATATGTAGTCTTTAAATGTTAAAAATGGTTGTTGAATGTAACATTTGGTAAGATATATTCTGTTTTATTGATCAGGACACTTTTTTGATTGGCCCTGTGTGCATAAAATCATAGAGTGATTTGAGTTAGATTAGTATTTTTGGAGATGATCTAGATGCTGTGGAAACAGAAAATTTTATGCAATCAAAAAATATCATGCCCAGCTCTGTGGCATAGAGGGCTACAGTCCTGATTATGATCCAGAGGATCAGAGTCTGATTAGTCCTTAGGTGCTGAAGTGAAGGATGGGGATAGAAATACTGAGCCATCCATGGGGAGAGGGAGGGGTGGTTCCAGTTGGCTGACAGCAACAACACAAGCAAAGACTTCCACAGTACAAAAAACCATCAAGAGCCAGAAACATTAGTTTTTCATTGCTGATGGTAACCTTCGTTATTGCATTTTAGAAGCATATATGCCCAAGGACAAGGCATATCCCACACCCACCATTATGTGAATGCTCACTTCAATTAAATGGTGGTTGAGTTAAGGATTACTAGGAAATATTCAAGCATTCATGAAATAAAGAGCTACTAGGTTGGCTGCTGGGAAGACTGTGAAAAATGGTAACAGGTGGGGGGCCGAGGATATAAAAGGATCACTGGTGATAGCAGCCCTCACCTGTGGGTGATTTGGGCTACTAGTCCAGATGGTTTGAGATACAGGCTGGCTATGTGGCCTGTGTGTGGCAGAGATACAAACATCTTTCATGCCTGTCTTGTCACTATCCAGTCGACTCCAGTGGCCATATGTCAGTAATAAGTAATGAGTGGGTTAAAATTCATTGAAAGGGGACTAATAGTCAGCAGGTGGCAAAGTGACAAGCATATAGAAAAAATATCAAGGTATTTAAATATGGAAAAGTAATGAACTGGTAGATTGTGAGATCACAGAGAGATAACTGGTTTGCATCATCAAAATTTGTAATTAGCCAAAAAAGCATATTTTTGGGATTATTCAGTTGTTGTTGTGTCTTTCGGCTTTTCCCGGTTAGGGGTTGCCACAGCGGAACTCCGGTCCGCTAATGATTGGCAGTAGATTTTTACATGCTGAGTTGCCGGCCCTGATGCACAACCTTCAACGAAGGTACACCCATTCACGCATGTCTCTACACAGAAGACACTCTAGCTGAGAATCGAACAGGACAACGTTTTACTGTGAGGCGACAACGCTACCGCAGCACCAAGACTATTTTTGTAGCATGCTACAGACCACCCTCTCAAACTCAGGAAACCCACACAGCCTTCCTGAAGACACTGGAGAGCATGAATGTCTCTCCAAACACCATCATATTGGATGACTTCAATTACCCAAACATAGACTGGGAACATTACTCAAGTCCCAACACCCTAGCCCAAAGGTTCCTGGAGTTCATAAACTCAAATGCTATGGAACAACTAGTCACCATTCCCACAAGAGGAGAAAATATACTAGACCTGATCATCACAAACATGGGGACAAAATGCTCCACACCGGAAGTATATCCCTCATTGGTGAGATCAGACCATAAATTAATCTCACTGGAGATCCACATCCCGCCCCCAACCTCAGCAAAAAAGACCACAGTGAAGAACTTCTCAAAAGCAAACTTCACACTTCTTAAGACTGGAGTGGTATCCTTCAAGGCCCCCGAGCCAGTGGAAACCACAACCCACGCTACTGAAACCCTTACAAATGCCTTCTATGAGCACCTCCAGGAATGTATGGATCAAGCAATCCCTAATAAAATCAAGACCCTTTCCACCAAAGGCAGGCCGGTCTGGTGGACCCCAGCCATAAACAAACTCTACAACAAGAGGAGAAAGCTACCACATGACAGAGCAAAATCCCTAAAAGGGAAGGCATCTCTGATCAATACTAGCAAAAAACTACGATCACTCATAAAATCATCCAAGGCCAACTTTGAGAGAAAAATCGCTAAAGACACAAAAGACAATCATAAGGCCTTCTTTAGCTATGTTAGAAACCTGGGTGGAAACTCCCAGATATGCTCAGAATTAGTCCAAAATGATACAAAATCACTGAACCCACAGACATTGCCAACATACTGGCAGACAGGTTCAGTGCAAATCCCAAAAGGAGAAATATCTATCCCACCAGAGTCTAGCCTCCCAAACATCTCAGATGCCCAGGTGAGAGCTGCTCTCTAAAGCAAAAACACAGCATCAATGGGACCGGACGGTGTCCCCGGCTGTGTGCTACATGAACTCAATGAGGAACTAAACCCACACATAAGGCTGCTGTTTCATCTTAGCCTTACTACAGGATACGTACCCAAAGAATGGTGTACGGCAACTGTGGTCCCACTCCACAAAGGCGGTACTTCTACGGACCCTGGAAATTACCGCCCCATAAGCTTGACGAGCCTTGTCTGCAAAGCTATGGAGAGGATCATAATGGAACTCATAAATAAAGACATTGGGGACCTGCAGACACTGGATCCTACCCAATTTGGCTTTGTCAAGGGCAGATCCTGCCTCTTGAACTTGGTCGACTTTTCAAACAGTCACTAAGGCCATTGATGAGGGTAAGGCAGTTCACACAGCCTACCTTGACCTAGCAAAGCGTTGACACAATACCCCACTCGGGCATCATAGAAAAGCTCACCAGCTTAGATGTAAACCCATATGTCACAAGATGGGTTGCAAACTGGCTCAAGGACAGAACCCACAGGGTTAGAGTTGCTGGTGCCATGTCAGACTCTAAGCCGGTCACGAGCAGTGTCCCACAGGGCTCAGTCCTGGGCCCCTCTTGTTCGGCATTTATTTTTCTGAAGTGCAGGCAAACATAGGGGATTGTGGCTGACAAAATTTGCAGATGACTGCAAACTGGGCACCATAATTGACACTCCATCAGACACAGACATCCTCCAGAGAGGTCTCATAGAAATGGATAACTGGTGCCAGAGCCATGGCCTTAAGCTAAATGCCAAAAAATGTATAGTCATACCCTTTGGGAAAAACAAGGTAACCCCTAATTACCACATAGGTGGTAATCCATTAAACACGGAAGAAGTTATCAGGGACCTGGGGACCCAAGTTGACAGTAACCTCTCTTTTGACACTCACATTGCCAAAGTGGTTAGGAAGACCTTCTACATTGCCCACCTGATCATGAAGGGATTCACATCCAGATCAGGAGAGGTCATTGTACCCCTGTCCTCTTCACTTATCAGACCAATGATTGAGTACAACACCCCATTAGGAATGTACCTTACCCGACACCTGCAGCAGTTGGAAAGACCCCAAAAGTTCCTCACCAAAAGGATAAAGGGGCTCAAACATATGTCATACGCTGCCCGACTGAAGAAACTCCAGCTCTATTCAGTCGCATACCGTCTGCTCAGAGGTGATCTGTGCCTGACATACAAGGCCATGTCCAACCCGGAATTAATGGACATGCTCCACCTCAAAAATCCAAATCCACCAGAGCCACGAGCAAGAGACTTAAACCTCAACACGGATATAAATAGGACGTGCTGGAGGGACAGATTCATCACCCAGAGACTCCCTACACTATGGAACAGAATCCCAGTCCATGTGAGGCAGAGCCCCTCACTGACTCTGTTCAAGAGAAATCTTGACGAGTGGATGGGAGATCGTAGGTTTACCCCGGGAATCATCTCTGTGTCACTGATGGACAGAGGCACAGCAAACTAATGGGTATAGTATTCTCATCCTAAGGGGTGGTGAAAGCCACACACACTCTGGCTAGGCTTATAAATGCCCTAGGGCAGATAGCCTAGTATGAACCTATGAACCTATACTGTCTTCTGCTGCTGGATTTGTTGTTGTTGTTGGACTATTCTGGATTACTGTGATGATGATTTAAGGGATCTGTGCTGATGTTGCCTGTTGAATCTTGGACATATTGCAGTTGCTTGGCCCAGGCATTGTGAGATGGAGCAATAACTGACTTTTTGGAGCATTACACAGCCTGTTCTCCAATGACAGA
Source organism: Protopterus annectens (assembly GCF_019279795.1). Taxonomy (NCBI): domain Eukaryota; kingdom Metazoa; phylum Chordata; order Ceratodontiformes; family Protopteridae; genus Protopterus; species Protopterus annectens. The sequence goes on from NC_056733.1 coordinate 265,384,081, forward strand.
ATTATAATTATTATTATAATCATTATTTTTATTGTTATTAATATTATTATTATATTCATCCTTTGGAAACAGATAGCAAATGAAGTTCCAAGAGATGTTGTTAATGGTGTTACTCTGAGTTTCAGGTTTGTGCTGAGGTCCTAGCCTTCAGTGGTTTTAAAAGCAATGGGCTTGACTACACATATATAGAATTTGGGCATTATTTGATATTTTCTGAATTCACAACTAATGAGCCTTGGATTACCTGTTATTATACTATATTTTAAGAAATCTTGGTTATTTATGCAAGTTTTACATTTGCAAAGCATGTTATTTTACTGCTTCTGGAGTATGTTCACAAGATTTGATGCAACTTTGCTTTTCTCCGCTTGCTACTGCTGGCAGATGAAGTCAGATAAATATTTTTCATTCTTACTGACACTCTGCATTGAGTATTACCCAGTTGACTTATACTTTTTATAAGTATACATTTGGAAGGTCCTCTTCATTATATATTTATGCCTTAAGTACTTCTTTACTATTATTAATCATCCATTTACTATTTGTCAGTTGTGATACTTGGAAAGCATTTAAGTTTAAACACTTGGATAAAGATCAGTTTATGATTGATTGGCTATAAAGCATCTCACTGGCAGATCACTGGAATATCAATATTATATATGAAACAGTTACTTGTAAATGGTAAGCATAGAAAAGTACTGCAACACAATATTAAACATTATCACAGGAAACCTAATATCTGAACTAGTGAAAAGTTGGAGTAATATGTAAGCATCACTAAAAGTTGGCCATTTTTTTTTAATTTTGCAGGCCACTGCCTGAAAACTCCTTAAATACTGGTATGTTATCTAATCCTTCATCAGTACCTGAGAGAGATTTATAACTTCCCAAAGTCACTGACAGGTACCTGCAGACCTTAGTAACTTCTATTTCCTGCATGTTACATTATACTGCTAAAAGAACATGCAACCTCTTGTATGAACTTTGTAGTCATTCAAAACCTGGTACCATGAAGCACATCATTTAACATTTAATAGAAGTCTTTCAAAGCATGAATTTGGTAGCTATAATATGGACTGCTTTTGCTCATTTTTTTATTTTTAAATAGGGACTTCAAATAAATATGACTGCTTTTAGATTGCATAATGTTGTTACATTCAGAATGTCTGGCTTCTTGATATGTGTACAACTGGTAGTATAAGAACATCAAAAAATTATATTTATGTTAGCTCAGTAGTTGTGGGGAACGCACAAGTAAATGAAATCAGCATAGGTGACAATATGATATTTTTGGTACACAATGGACTGGATTCTGTAAAGTTCACTGACTCTGGCACATTCCACCGGTAGTGAAAAAGTTGTGGATAAGCACATTAATATGTAAATATGCCTCCGTGAACTTACAATATCTCAGAGCATAACAGAGTTTCGCAGTAGCAATGGCGCACTGTATTTCAGTCACAGCTACTCCATAAGTAATGAAAACTGTCTCGCAACGTGTGATGTACATTAACAAATTTAAGAAAATACATCACAATCTAAACTGCCTGGCATTCGTAAATACATATTTACAACAAAATCTCTCCAGTAGGCTTTGAAACAACTATGGGATATCTCAAGTCATTTATTAGTAAACTGTACTTGCTCTCATTTACAGATTCTGATGAAATCTGTAAAATTGCTAATAAAAAATTAATATAGGTGAAGGACAATCACTGCCACGTAGCTAGCAATGGGTACAGGGCATGTGTGGGGAGCACAGATAATGCACACTCCTGAGGAAATAGGGAGACAGAAAAGCAGATGTGGGGTTTTGGTAAAGAAGAGGGACACACAAGAGGCACATTGAAATAGGAAAATCTGAGGGACAGTCAGAAGGGCATTGGCATTTTTTTTGTTTGTTTGTTTTTTTTGGTGGGAATACATCCCATTTTTTATTAGAATAGAAGGAAAGATAAAGACAGGGAAAGCAGTGGAGAAGGCCATCACAGCAGGTATACCCATAAAACAAATATAACAACACATGACAAACAAAGGTTGAAAATAAACAGTAAGAAGATATAAGTTACACAGATGGCACATTGCATAGAATGGGCAATGGAAAGTTGACAGACAGGGCATGGATGCATACCGGCCTTTGTGAAATGCAGAAATACATATGAACCTATGTCCTATTACATTATGACATGTTGCAAACTATGTGGCAGTCATGCTTGGATTTGTATGACCGATTGTAGTTGTGTGTTGTAGGGTAATAAATAGGAATCACAGTACACATTGGATAAATAATCCAATGAATAAGTAGTCTGTCAGCAGTGCAAGTGTAAGCCAAGCAGCATCACAGATGAGCAAAGACAGCCCTTGGAATGCTGGAGAATAGCAGCAGAGGACAGAACAGAACCTCTGTCCATGCATGTGAAAGGCAAACAACCAAGCACAGTGCCAAGCACCAGTTCTATAGCAAAGCACCAAAATGGCTGCTACCTACACAAGTAGTTGTTCACAACCCAAACAGACATGTAATGCAATGCATATGTCACACACATATGCAATGGCAACGCTTCCATATGGAGGTGTGCCTTCATCACCAGCTGATTCCCCGTGAACTAAGAGTTAAATGTATGCCTAGCTACGGAAATACCTACCTGGAATTGTTAGCTAAATGGCAGGCGATTAACACCCACACTAGCTTCAGTTACATGAAGCTACTTATTGACTTCTTTAGGCCACAAGAAGAAGAGATTAATAAAGTTATTGAAAGTAAACAAAAGGAGCTAGAATCTGCGGATTTGTCTGAAGCTAATTTGCATAGGTTGGAGAACTTGCAAGACAGATTAGCAGCCTATGAAGTGAAATTGAAGGAACAGAAGAGCCAGAAGTTACTAAGGGATTATAATGATATTAAACAAGGCCACCTTTTTGAATGGCCTAGAGCCCTTAGGCAGGGTAACAGGCATACCACTCAACCATACCGAATTACTCGGTTTTTACTGAGTTTTGGGGTCAAAATGCAGGGTTGCCACGATTCCCAAGTGGCACCCCTTCATTTACGATTTTTTTCATTTATTTTTTATAATTTTTTTATATACCACGCTGTCGGACCTGATGTCATCATGTGCGATGACATCAGCTCAATCAGGGCTACCAGCCAGTCGGAATTGAGCTCAAGGAGCTCACATTGTCATTTCCGGCTCTTGGTCTGGCTGCAAATGTGAGCGGGAAATCTTGGCTATTCTTTTTAACAGCAGGGAATTAACAGTAACAGTGCTCGTTTTAGAAATCTTGGCTGGCAGTTCATTTTAACAGCAGGGGCCAGGGAATTAACAACAGTGCTCGTTTTGGATTACAGGGCTCGTTCGTTTTAACAGCAGCACTTCACAGTAATTTTGAACAGCAGAGCTCTTGTGCATGAACAGCCGTTCGTTTCATTTGGACCCAGGTCTGGATTTACCGAAGGTGTGTGTGTGTGTGTGACGGTGTGTGTGTTCATACACAGGCACTTTTGTGTTTTGTTATTTCAATAAATGTGGCTTTCATTTGTTCTATGATAGTGGTTTCATTGAAATGACTTCAGGGAATTATATAATTCCTTTTGCCAAAAAAGAATAAATAAAAATGGAATTATTCTTCCTCAAAAAAAAAAAAAAACATGTCCATGCATCACGTATGGCAGTAAAATAAATATATTTTGGTGAATCAACAAGAATTGTCAATCCACCATGAATACAGTCATGGGAATATTAAAAAATATACTATATCGCATAATCACAGAGGGAAGTATGAAGGTGCCGGCACATAACACAGAAAACTTAACTACAAGTATTGCTGTTCCATCTGTACACTGACTCATCTTCTTATTCATGGAAAGAATAACCATACATAAAAAACAATGGAAATGTTATTTGAAATGTGAAAACAGCAATTTTAAGCTTAAGGCTACAGTTCATAAATGGTAAAGCCAGATGACCAGGGTTTTGCTCATGGCATAAAATGCAATGTGTCACCCTACATATTGCTGACTACGGAGATTTGATGCCATGTCTTCCTTGATTTAGGTCCATGTTGTCCACCTTCCTTCCACCTTTGTAGTTATGTCATATATCTTGTACATATGCCTGGCATATGTTCACCTTTGTTGGAATTCTCATCCATTTTCATGTAGTTGTTTTGTTACAAGGTCAACGTGTGCCACCGGTGTGGCTGTTATACACATGCAAGACATATGCACACAAGTTGATGGCTACAGCTCACAATACATCTTTGTTCTTGTTATACTTGTATGTTACATATTAACCAGTGTACATTGCTGAAATTCATGTGCACAACCTGATATCAGATGTTCATCGTGTTTCACTGTTGTAGTCATTACAATTGGGTTATCCTGGTGGCAGGCTACCCGCAGTCGGCCTGAGTTCCAAAGTCTAGGTCCGGCGTCGGTTGCTGTCACCTCTTCCCTGATGTCAGTGCGCCAGGGGTATAAAAGATGCAGCCAACGGCATTTTCTTCAGTCTTTCTTGCCGCGTGGTGCCCAAAGCAAAAGCAGTTCACAAGTGCCGGTCGGCCGACTCCTGAGATTTTCAAATTCGAATTTCAGATCCGAAGTCTTCATTAAAGCTAAGTACCCCATTGGGGAAACTTTTTTCTTGCTCCAGACCGATGTCAGAAAAAGTTAATAATTGTATTTCTTGTGGGAAGCAAATACCTCATAAGGATTTTCATTCTTACTGTATTCCTTGCCTAGGCCCTGACCATGACATTGCTAGTTGTCGGTTTTGTGCTAGATTTAACCAATGCACTATTAAGCGTTAGTACGATTTTGCATTTCATTATTTTGGCAGAAGATTTAACTATATAATGCCATTGGAGCAACCGACTACCGGAGTTTATATAAAGCGCAAAGAAAAGGACATGCACCCAAAGTCCAAAACTGATGACAAGGCATCCGCTAGGCCTGTCACCGGTTCTCAGTGAGGCACTTTTGCAGCTCCTGACACCCGCTACCTCAGAGCAACTGGCCGCTTCCGACTCCCATGTGGAGCCGACTAGGCTGCTGGAAACTCAAGGTATTGGACAATCGGAAAATATTCCGTCAGATGGGTCTGGAGCCGCTGAGCAGGCATCGGCTTCTGAGGGTGTTTTCAGGCCTACACAGTTATATGTAAAACCAACTTCAGCTTCAAAGGCAAAGACTAAAGCAACTCTAAAGACAAAGAAACAAGTACAGCATTCTCTTGGATAGGCCTCCATGCCTAAAAAACAGATGCTTAAAATGGCCGAAGACCTAATTACTTTGATCAGGGGTTCCCATCCCCTCCTGATAAGAGGCCTAGGCAAGAGATAGAATATGCATCTTCAGATCAGGTTTCCATTTCCTCTGATTCCTCTTCTGAACAGGAATATTCTCTTCCTCCCTATGAGGATTCTGATGCTGAAGAATCTATTCCTTCAGCCTCTCCTCCTGAGGATTATTCTTTTGGGGAAACCCTGCATACTATGAGGGAGCATTTCCACTGGGAGAGCCAAGATTACTCAGAATCCAAGAAAAGACTCAGAGACTTCCTTTTATTACCTCAGCACAGGCCCCTTGCTATTCCTCCTGTTTTAGACATTGTAGATGATGTATTTTCAGAGTCTGGACTGTCTCCTGACTCTTTGCCACCAGCTCCTGTTTAACCAGAAAGATATTACAGGGTTCCTGATTCACATAAATTTCTTTATAAAAACCCTGCTGCAGACCCAGAAACTATCTCTCAGGATCCCAAAGGGGTCAAGGCTTCCACTGCAAAAAAACCCATTCCCTCTGATAGGGATTCAAGGGCCCTAGACAGATGGGGGAAAAAGATTTATACTTCTGCTACCTTTGCTGTAAGAACTTTAAATTGTTAATTTCATATGCTTAAATATCAACAACATCTAATGTCACTGCTTAAACAGAAAATGTTGACAAATTCAGAATGTGCAGAAAACAAAGAAATGCAGGATTTATTGCATGCAGCTGAACAAGTAGCAAAGCATACTTTGCAATGTGGTTTTGATTCTCTAGAGGCCTCTTGTAGGGCCGCTGTTACAGGTTCTGTCATTAGGAAACATACTTGGTTAAAAGAACAGAATCTGCCCAATCATGTTAAAGCAAAATTATTAGATGCTCCATTACAACATGATACCTTGTTTGGTGTTAAAGCAGAAGAGGTGTTGAAGAAAATGGAGGACAAAGCTAAATCTATGCAAACAGTCAAGGATTTCTTACAGGTACAGCCTCCCAGATTTAGCAGGAACTGGCCTGCAAAGAACTGGTCCTTTCCAGTGTCAGACAGGCCACAAAGAGGCAGATACAGACGCCCCAGAGGCAGATCACAGCCCCAAGGCTCATATAGGCCTAAACAATGGGGTGATTCTACCTCCAAAAGCGGAGAAGAAAAATCACAGCCATACATACCTCTCAACCATATCGAATTACTCGGTTTTTACCGAGTTTTGGGGTCCAAATGCAGGGTTGCCACGATTCCCGAGTTGCACCCCTTCATTTACGATTTTTTTCATTTATTTTTTTTAATTTTTTTTATATACCACGCTCTCTGAGCTGACGTCATGACATGCGTGATGACATCAGCTCGATCAGGGCTACCAGCCAGTCAGAATTGAGCTCAAGGAGCTCACATTGTCATTTCTGGCTCCTGGTCTGGCTGCAAATGTGAGCAGGAAATCTTGGCTATTCTTTTTAACAGCAGGGAATTAACAGTGACAGTGCTCGTTTTAGAATTCTTGGCTGGCAGTTCATTTTAACAGCAGGGGCCAGGGAATTAACAACAGTGCTTGTTTTGGATTACAGGGCTCGTTCATTTTAACAGCAGCACTTCACAGTGGTTTTGAACAGCAGAGCTCTTGTGCATGAACAGCCGTTCGTTTCATTTGGACCCAGGTTTGGATTTACCGAAGGTGTGTGTGTGTGTGTGTGTGTGTGTGTGTGTGTGTGTGTGTGTGTGTGTGTGTGTGTGTGTGACTGTGTGTGTGTTCATACACGGGCACTTTTGTGTTTTGTTATTTCAATAAATGTGGCTTTCATTTGCTCTACGATAGTGGTTTCATTGAAATGATTTCAGTGAATTATATAATTCCTTTTGCCAAAAAAGAATAAATAAAAATGGAATTATTCTTCCTCAAAAAAAAAAAAAACATGTCCATGCATCACGTATGGCAGTAAAATAAATATATTTTGGTGAATCAACAAGAATTGTCAATCCACCATGAATACAGTCATGGGAATATTAAAAAATATACTATATCACATAATCACAGAGGGAAGTATGAAGGTGCTTGCACATAACACAGAAAACTTAACTACAAGTATTGCTGTTCCATCTGTACACTGACTCATCTTCTTATTCATGGAAAGAATAACCATAAATAAAAAACAATGGAAATGTTATTTGAAATGTGAAAACAGCAATTTTCAGCTTAAGGCTACAGTTCATAAATGGTAACGCCAGATGACCAGGGTTTTGCTCATGGCATGAAATGCAATTGAGCTGAATGGTCAGAAGCAAATTGCCAGTGAAGATTCCAGCCACCATCTTTTGCCCTATCAGGGATCATGAAAAAATAGGGTGTTTGAAGGCTCTGATTCTTCTTATGTAAATGAGTCTCCAACATGGCCACTGAAGGATACAATACATGTGCTGCAGGAGTCAGCAGACCATACTTTGAGTATGATAAATACAGGTGCCCTCTGCAGTACCACTAATCTTGCTTGGGCGAGAATGGTCCTGTTGTAGTTAAAAGGGTGCTAGAAGCTGATGGCAAGCATTGTCTTGCAGTGGAAAAACCAAAACTCTCCACTATCAT